>NC_056733.1:1247996525-1248035942 GCF_019279795.1 Protopterus annectens | reverse complement strand
CCCTGCCACTGACAGTGGCTAGAGTGGAATTGTTGTGTTCAAAGTCCTTATATAGCATCCCTTGTGGTGCATGAGGTGTTTACCTTGTGGTCTGCAGCAGTACACACAATTTCTATGAGCATTACTATGCTCAACAATACATCACTACATAATACCTTTACCCACTATATGCATTGCATACACTTTAATTATTACAGAACAGGTACTACATACACTGACATACTGAGTGTTCTACATACCTTATTAGTAACCCGAGTTGTCATTGACGGTAATATAAATCCTAATAATTTTGTTTTGCAATCATCGTTATAACGTTTTTCTGGTATGTACAGATGGTTTGAATGTATGACAAGCCATCCTTTTATACTTAGATATCAGTAACATGTGGTATCCTGCCACCAATTGGTGATCTGGAGTAGATGATTACATGCATTTCAGCTGTGCAGCTACTCCATTAGCCAATGACATGGCAACAGTGGTGTATGATTGAATACTCCACCTGGATGTTGTCCCTTTGCCCTACCTTCAAGGAAGACAGCCTGGATGTGTTGTTTGTGATGAATTGCAAACAGCTATATGGAGACACACAGAGATATATTAACATAATGGCCCCCGTGGATTGTGTATAATGGCTAGATGATGTAATTCCACATGTGAGTCTAGCTGTTATATTTCTGTACATTGTTACTTCTGCAGGGTTTGTACGTGATACATCTGCAAATGTTTAGGTCTGGCAAGGATGTTTGGGCAGCTCAAGGCTGTGTGACTATGCATAGAATGTTAGGTGTTTTGAACTATGCTCACCTGACATCTTTGGTATACTGTACTGTTAATTAGTAATTGGTAACACTTCCTGGTGTACGCACAGCCATCTGATACAGGGTTATTGCAACCAAACCCTGCAACATCTGCGTCTGTTCCATTGTACAACAGCAACGATTTCACATAGGGCCATTATAGTGTGTCTCTGCCAAGGTATGTTAAGGCTTCTGCAGATGTCCTAGAGTGAGTGGATGTTTGTGATGTTATTACAGCATGTATTGCAATTGTTTTGGGTGTGGGGGGAGATGTAGGTGGGTGTACATAGCAGATGCAGGTGTTTAGGAACTGCATTTATACATATTCGATATGTGTGTGAGGGCTCCTTCCCTATTTGAAGACCTATCCTTTTGTGGACTAATACTATGATAATTGCAGGCTGATTCATTAAGCCATTGTTAATTGGTTCCTGTATAGCATGCAGGTGATGTTGGTCCTTCAATCCCTTCAGAAATGCATCGGTATGTAATGAAATTTTGCTACATGAAAGCTGTCTCTTGTATTTCTGGCACAGATATTTGCACTCATTGGAGTTGAGTTGGTGACTGAACCTCTTTGGCTTGGGTTGCCACCTTTTCAAATGGCCATAGTGGGACATTTGCAGGAAACACATCGGATTTTAGAGGCCGACACATACCACAGTCAGTACAAAGTATAGAACTTTACATATATGCCTATATAAAAGCTTATTCTTGTAGCGGTTTACTTGCTTATCCTGTTTCTTGTTACATTTAGGTATTTTAAATACAGATGACTATTTTATGCAACAATTACATGAAATATGGAACATGCCAAAAGTCTCGTGATTGTAGGACATTAGTATTTGTACTCATTTTGGTCAGGACACCACCGCACATAGAGGGACTGCCCCTCGCAAGGTGGGACAGGTGGTAACCCTATCTTTGGCTCATGTCCATAACACATATTTGTAATAGTGTATAGACATATATACTTTCCATATCCTTTGTTCATAACGTTCGGTCGTGGCAGAATATGTGATTGCCATGGTCCATGTTATACACATATTTGAAGACTTCAACCGCTGTGTACGACATAACCATGGATTCAGGAACACATACACTTCCAATGACCACATTACCATTCCCAGACTCCCAAACCCCACAATACCGAACACTCAAACTCGCGACAGTCAAACTCCGGAAACTAACACAAATGCAGAACACACACACGCACACACAGACACAGTGCTACCCATCACAGCCAAACAAACCATCCTACACTACGTATGGTCAGGTAGCCATGCCTTCATACACCCCCCATGTCAGCGGCTGCACACCCCACACCACACCTACTTTAATAATCTACCTCCGAGATAGCACAAACAGACACACGAAGCAAACCCACACACACATATTACAGTCACCCGGAAACACACACCACACTCAGAACACACACTTACACACACTACAGCAATCAAAAATACACTTACACACAGTGATTACCTGAACCGTAGCACCAGAAGCACTACCTAAATGTCCCTTAACATTGTGATAATAGTACTCATGGTTCTGGTGTTTCGGTACTGTGGTCTTTCGGTCTTTAAGCCTCGTGATTACCCGTGTCATATGTAAAGCATTCGGTATTTGGTAGTATCCTATTTATATGTACCTCCATGGTTGTGTAGATGTTGTTAACCTATCTATATATTTGCATATATATGTATATCCATATATGTCGACATATATCTCTCTATCACCCTTTCTCTCTCTCTCTATAAATATATATATATATATATATATATATATATATATATATATATATATATATATATATATATATATATATATTTATATATATATATATATATATATTTATATATATATATATATATATATATTTATATATATATATATATATATATATATATATATATATATATATATATTTATATATATATATATATATATATTTATATATATATATATATATATATATATATATATATATATATATATATATATATATATATATATATATATATATATATTTATATTTATATATATATATATATTTATATATATATATATATATTTATATATATATATATATATTTATATATATATATATATATATATATATATATATATATTTATATATATATATATATATATATATATATATATATATATATATATATATATATATATATATATATATATATATATATATATATATATATATATATATATATATATATATATATATATATATATATATATTTATATATATATATATATATATATATATTTATATATATATATATATATATATATATATATATATATATATATATATATATATATATATATATATATATATATATATATATATATATATATATATATTTATATATATATATATATATATTTATATATATATATATATATATATATATATATATATATATATATATATTTATATATATATATATATATATATATTATATTTATATATATGTATATATATATTTATTTATATATATATATATATATATATATTTATATATATATATATATTTATATTTATATATATATATATATGTTTATATATATTTATATTTATATATATATATATATATATTTATATTAATATATATATATATATATATATTTATATATATATATATATTTATATATATATATAGTTATATATTTATATATATATATATATATATATATTTATATTTATATATATATTTATATGTGTATATATATATATATATTTATATGTATATATATTTATATATATATATATATATATATATATATATATATATATATATATATATATATATATATATTTATATATATATATATTTATATATATATTTATATATATATATATATATAGAGAGAGAGAGAGAGTGACAGAGAATGCACCTTTCATTGGGTACATGGCGGTGTATACTACTTCCTGAAGTCCGCCCTTTTGTGTTTTAACCTGTCACAATACACACCTGCCGTTGGTACATCTCAGGTAGCTTAGTGGTAGGCTATTGAGAAGATTGTGTACATGGTTGCGTGTTCTGCTCCTGGCAGTAGTTGTTTTACCATTCAGAGCAGGCACTATTAGTACAAGGGTAAATAATGCACATTTCCGCGGTTTTGGGCAGCCTTGCCTGTGATCTGCGTGATATTCAGCAAAGGTTATACCTGTGTTGTGCATATCCATGTAGTCATGTTTAAACGCCACTTACCAGCGCAAAAACCCACTAACATGTGCTTAGACGTACTTTAATGACCTGCATTCAACATCCATTATTCAGGACATTAGAATTACGTAACAGACCTTGCAGGTCGTGGAACCGGGACCATGAACGACACAGTCAGTTGCTTTACCACTGAGGCATCTGGGATATGTACAAGTGTTATGGTGGTCAGTATGTAGAGTGTACTATGGCTGTTCCTCCATACTGCAAACAAATGTGTAACTCAGTTGATGTACATATGGATGATACCTGTTAATGGTATGTCCAAGTGAGGCTTAATGGATATGCTCCAGCTATGGAATCCATGTCACAATGAGCCACACACTGTAATGAGCTACAGCTTGCCACAACCATAACTGGAGAATGCTGGGGTGACAGATACCTGTCATGGGTACTCCCCCATGCCTTGGAACTACATCCCTTATTATACTATATGGAGCCCCTCATTAACACACCAGGGAATCCTTGCAGAGTGGGTGGGGAACAGTGGTTACACCCCAGGCATCCCGCAATTGGCTCTGCTCCACAGAGGGACAGTTAGTTAATCAATGGGGTGGCGACAGCAGACACATTTTGGCTAGGCTTATGAATGGCCTCTGATGGTTAGGCATGTACCTACTGATGTACCTAGGAACCTATACATACAGTATCAAAACATGCTGTTAGCTTAATTTACTGTTCAGGTATTGACTTACCTTGTGCCAGTAGCAGTTGTCTGTGCAATAGTTGAGGGCTGCCTATGTAGGATGCACATGGTAGACCACCTATACATGACAATTTACAGGTGGTCGTGTGTGTGCCATCCATGTTTACTGTGTGTGCAGGTGGAGAAGTGTGTCAGTCTGTAGGGGCCTACACTGTCAGTGTATGTGCTATACGTTCCCTCTTTGCCAAGGCATGGGCATACTGGGCATGCCTCCATCTGCCTACTGGGGCTGGCACAGGGTGTTCGTGGTCTGAATCCCTCTGTGCCTGTGGTGCTCTTGGCAATTGCGGTGGGCTGTGAGGGCCTTCACCATTATGTCCCTGCTGCAGCTGTTTCCGCAGGATCATATTATGTAGCATGGCACATACTATGAAGATGTGGGCACATGTGCCTGGAGAGTACTGCAAGGCTCCACCAGATATGTCCAAGCAATGGGACCGTGATTTCAGCATCCCAAACCCATGCTATATGATGATTCTGGTTTGTGCGTGTGCCTCATTATAGAGTTCCTGCATGGGTGTGTGTGCATTTCTGATGGGAGTCATCATCCATGGTTTCAGTGCATAGCCAGCATCCCCCACAAGGTGGCCATATGGGATGTCCCCCCTGACAAATAACTAGTACAGCTGTGAGACATGCCAGATGTGAGAGTCGTGGTAGCTTCCAGGGCTGCTGGCACACACATCCATGATAATGCCCTGGGCATTGCACATGACCTGGCAGTTGGAGTGGTATCCCTTGTGGTTTATGTAGCGCCTACCATGCTCACTGGGTGGTGACTTGATGTGTATGTGCGCACAGTCTATTGCACCCAGTACCTCCGGGTAGTCTGCCACATGGTGGAAGAGGCACATATTGCTGGCCTACTCATCCTACTTTCGGGGGAAGTATATCTGCTCATTGGCATGTGGTAACATGGCATCCAGGAACTGGTGGAGTACCCTGGATGCTGATGCCTGTGAGATCCCCATGATATCTCCAGTTGGCCTTTGAAAGGTACTTGTGGCTAGTATTCTCAAGCTTACACATACCTTCATGTCCACTGGGATGGGTTCCTCTCTGTTGTTTCTGACTCTGAGGTGTGGCTGGCACAGCTCAATAATTTGCTGTGTGATGTCCCTGTCCACCCTGTAACACTCTACTATTTCCAGATCATCTAGCCCCTGGTAAGTTACCCTTGGTCTGAATACTCTTCTCCTCCTCTGGTGCCTGAGGTGGTTGTCAGCATCATCCTCCACACCACCTTCAGTCCCCAACACATGCTGATGAATCAAAGTTATGGCAGCTCCCAACATGTACATTTTAAAAGTTCCCCATCTGTTTACACCGATGGTGCAGTGTTTGGGAATACACAAGTGTGTGTGAGGTGCCTTCACACTTCATACTATTGTGATTTGGAAGCTGATGATGTCATAGGGTGTGTATGTACAATCCGAGCTGCAGGGTATCTTACTTATGGGTTTTACCGCAGGTACTGCTATTGTGGAGCCTTTGGTGTTGAATTACACTTGGCTGCCATGGATCAACTCTTGCCTTCATTTTTCAAACCGATTCCCCTCCCATTGCCAGGCATACATCCAGCAGCCTGCTTTGTGGGTTTTGTACTTTCCCAATCGAGGATTGTGTTGCAAAATGTGTTCTGTAGCCGATCAACTGCAGGTTTGCTTTTTTCTGCTGTGACAGTTCTCTTTTCTTTGCAATCTGGCACTTCCCCTTTCCTGTTCTGCAGGTCGCTGCTAGCAGCCTTGTTAGCTACCGTCAATGGCCCACTGTGAGTTAATAGGTGTTAATTACTCAGTTGTACTCCAATTACCCTGCTGCGGCATTTCCTTATTGGCTTCCCATAATCTTCCTGTTTCAGCTGTGGTGCGCACCGTGCACAGCCGTTTACCGGGTTTTGACTGCGTTGTCACCTGCGTACACATGCACTTTTGGTCACCTTGTGTGCTCTCAGCTAGTCAAAGCTATGGCTACATCCACACCCCTATCCTGCGGCTTTGCTTTGCAATGGTCAACCTGGATTAGCAGTGCTCCAATGTGCTTACAGCTACGGTGGCACACCCCTCTTCTGATGTCATGTATACCTCCAGGCCACTCCTTGGTGTTATACTGCTACGCCATGTGGTACAGCCTTATGCTGGCAAGGTGTTTGTGATTCAGTATTACTTGCCCCATTTGCCTGGCATTGACTACTAATTTCTAGTTACCGTGCCGAACACTGTCACAGACCCTTAGCAACCCTTGCGCCTTGGTTGTGGTGTAGTATGCATACCATTGACTATTATGGCAAAATCATGGATTGTGTTACATTGCAGTTTTATGACATCTATATATATTTTCCTTGTGTTCCTGTTTGCACACCCATGCACTGTGGTTGTACTTTGCGTTACTGTGGCCATGACAATAAATGTTATTTTTTATGTGTTTTGCGTGTTTTTTTTATGCCTTTGGCTGTATATTTAGCCATTGGCATAAGTTAACTTTGTAATACGTAAGTTTGGTCCGCTTTCAAGGCTCCGATGTTCTGTTTGAAAAAATGTAAACTGTTTTTTTTTTTTTGGTTTACATTTCTGTATGCTTACGCTATGCCTCCACCACTTCATGAATTGCTATGTACCTTCATTTGCATGCTGCACTACTGTGCATGGGATGATTAGCATACATGCACCAATGGCTGCACAGCACTGGAATACGCTGGTATTGCACATGTAATCGGCTCGTACCTGAATTGCTCGGCGGCCATATTTGGCGTTAAAACGCCTATGTTACGCCTGCACCTGGCGCAAACATCATGAATCCCGGGGAATGATTATTCCTCTGTTAAAGTTTCCTTTTTGTGAGACATTTTTCCTTTAGAATAATTCAAGTCCTGGAGGCTACAGATGAATGTATTGCTAAGCTGAGGAAATGAGCCAGAAATTGCGATTTTCAGGAATTACCTGTCTCTAATAAGGCAAATAATATTTTTAAAGTATAGTCCAACAGAAATCAGTAAGGTGAAGCAAAACCAAGCTCTCATCATAAAATAAACAAGTTTTATTTAGACAAAACAACCATAAGAGCTTTCACAGTATTACAACTGCTTCTTCAGATGTATAAAGTCACTACCATGCCTTCTCATTTATAAAAGTTTTTAAAAGTCACATGGTACAAAATCAGTCACCTCTTAAAGACATATAACTATAATCCATACAAAGTAGTCTAAAAACAATAAAATCATGAAAAAATAAAAACACATACAATATGCATATGACACAAACAAAAATAACATAATATTATATTATCTGACAAATGGATGGGCTTTTAACATAGGTTTTATTGGGACTTTATCACTGAGACCTGAGACAGTATCAGCTCTAAGCCTAATTATCCATTTACTCTCCAGAGACTCAGTTGCATTACATATATCACCCCCTCTCAAACCTACTTCTACTTTACCTATAGCCAAGAACTTAAACTTATTTGCAGAAGAAGATTCTCCCACATGTTTACCAAGAGCATTACTCCTAGATCCATTCCTAATACCACATAGATGTTCCCTTACCAGGTCCTTCAGACATCTATCAGTCTTTCCTGCATAATTTGTTTTACATATAACACAATAAGCCAAACATACTATTTGTATATGATTGCATGTACATAGGCACCGGAACCATAGAGCACAGGGGAGGGAAGCCCCCCCCCACACTTTTCAGATTATCCATAACTCAGTCCTTTCATTTACCGCACCTCCAACTGCCATGATGACATCAGCGCACATATTTCCAGTTGTTCTGCGAGCAGGAACACAGTCAAACTGCTGCCTACAGAAATGGATTTTATTTTACAAGCAGATGTATTTTAAGCTGCAACTGTCTGGATAGGATTTAATTGCAGAGTGGGAGCAGGAATGGATAGACAGAAGCTGAATACTAATGCTACTTGAGGAGGAAGTACATGTGTGTGTTTAAATGCCCCCAGCAGGATACATCTGGTGGCTAGAGGTACTCAGACTCAAACCCTGTACCTTGGGTACAGGTAAAAAGAGCCAAAAGTCTCTAGCCACTATCACTTTTGAATTTATGCCTCACATTGTTGCATTGTTGTTCTGTTCCTCTGGACTGGTAAAACAAAACCTTTTATTCTAGCAATTTGCTAAGGTTATAAAATCAGTATTTGAAATGCGTCTCTAAACCTTTTATTCTAGCAATTTTCTAAGGTTATAAAATCAGTATTTGAAATGTGTCCCTAAACCTTTTATTCTAGCAATTTTCTAAGGTTATAAAATCAGTATTTGAAATGTGTCCCTAAACCTTTTATTCTAGCAATTTTCTAAGGCTATAAAATCAGTATTTGAAACGTGTCCCTATTTTGGGGCTGTATTCCCCCATTATTGGCTTTGTTCTGTATTTTTGTGCTAAGAGGTTGAGAGCTATGGTGAGAAGTGAGAACTGAATTCACTAAATGATATGTTAGCCATTTGTGTGTCTTCCTGTCTTGCAAAAAGCTGCTGGTTTAGCTTAGTGGTATGTTGCTCTGACTACAGTTTACAAGGTTCTGGGTTCAAGACTTGGAAGGGAAATGCATGGTGAACATCTTATGCAATCAACTTTCCAAAATTATACACGCAATGTTTAAAATGTGTGCCTGTTTTTTGGCCTTTTGCCCCCCCCCCCCATTGAAAATGAGTTAAAGAAGCTGTGCAACATGCCTATGGCTTACACTCTACTGTGATTCTGTATATATTGTGTTTAGAAGTAGACTGTTACCATGGAAATGTTCTGAATAGGGCAGTTTTCTCATTATTGGTGCATACATTTTGCTTCATTGCCTACAGGAAAAATGTTCAAACAATGCATTTTAAAATGTAATTGTGTATGGAGGTAGACTGTTATCATGGAAATGTTCTGAATAGGGCAGTTTTGTCATTATTGGTGCATGCATTTTTCTTCATTGCCTACTGAAAAAATGTTCAAACAATAAATGTAAAATGCAGTTGTGTGTGGAAGTAGACCTTTATGATGGAAATGTTCTGAATAGGGCAGTTTTGTCATTATTGGTTAACCCATTTTTGTTTCATTGCCTACTGGAAAAATGTTTAAACAATAAATTTAAAATGTGCTCTAACTTAAGTCTAACAAGTGTGCTGTATTATACAAGGAATATAAATGAATACAATCAGGAAGGTGAATCAAGGAATGCATACATGTATGCATGGCCCTAAAAAATGTGTTTGAAAACAACCCAGAGGAAAGTGAGAAAGGCTCAAAATCATGGGCAAATTTTAAGCTTTACTCTTGTTACCAAAGCAATGGATGAAGGTAAAACAGTTCATACCACATTACCTTGACCTGGCCAAGCCTTTTGGCACAACCCCCTACTCAGGTGTAGTACAAAAGATGAATAATGTAGGACCAAACACTTACATCACCAGCTGCATTGTCAACTTGGCTCACATGATGCAGGAGATCAAAACAGGGGAAGAGACCAGTCACCAATGGAGTCCCCCAGGGTTCGGTGCTGAGACTTTTTCTGTTTGGCATATGCATCTCAAAAGTAAAAGGAAATACCAAAGAGTTTTGGCCAGCTAAGTTTGAGATGACTGCAAGCTAGGAGAAGTTATTGAATCCCCAAATGACTTAACCATCATGCAGGAAGGTTCATCCCAAATAATAACTGGTGTCAAAATCATGACAATGCCCTCTGAGAACTGATCCAATTGTTTGCATTTGGGAATTTGTGTGTACAGTGACATAACTTTTGCCCAACATGTGCCCAGAATCATAAGAATGCCTTTCTATATTGCACAGCTAATAAACAAATTGATTGTGACTAGATCTGCTGTCTCTACCCAAGACTGGAACAGACAGTCAAGAGGAGAAGGTTAATACTTGCACCACACCTCCAGCCACACCCAGACCTACTAAAACAGCACTGGCAAAAAATATGCATAAATACACAAAATTATGCTCGGAGGCTCTAAATAAAAACCTGCAAAATCATCTGAGACCTCCAAAGCAGACACCCAAACAACTTGCACTTCCCGTAACAAACCAGACAACACATAAAACACAAAATCAGGGTGCCGCACAATCACAGCCCTTAAGGCAAAATAACATACCTAACACACTAGTAATAGGTGACTCTATAGTCAGGCACACTGACATCCCACTCACTAGGTTGGACAAGCAGAAGGTTACTGTTAGCTGCCTGTCAGGAGCCAGAATCCACCACATAACATAAGCACTCAGGTCACTCCAGAACAAGTACAAATATGACTCTGTCATTGTTCATGTTGGTGTGAATGACCTGTAACGTACCTCCCTGGACTACATGAAAAGAGACATAGAAGAGCTCTGATCATGCACCCTAGGCTGGTTTGACCCTGACCCTGAGTAGCATCCTGTCCTCAGCAAGAATGATACATCAGTATAAAGAAAACTTTATCAGTTTCAACAATTGGCTAAGCTTCTTGTGTCATTCAAAGGGAATCAAGTGTCTGTCAGCCTGGGACAACATGCTCAACAAGCCACGTTACCTCGCAAGAGACGGCTTGCACCTGTCACCCCTAGGCTTCTGAATACTGGCCAAGGCTCTTGCTGCCCCCATAGTGCCTTTTTTAGGCAAGGCTCAAAAGTCAAACCCACCTCTGTAAACAGCACAATTAACAAAAAACTAAGGGTTATGCTACTCAACGCCAAGAGTTTAAATCTCAAAATGCATGCGCTCGAAGCACTCCTCAGTATGGAGAACAACGACATCTGTGCAGTAATGGAAACCTGGTTCAAGGGTCCAGAGAGCATGCCAGCACTACTAGGCTACAACTCATACCACACGTTTCGGCCACAGAACATGGACCGAAACACAAAAAGAGGGGGTGTATCCATATTCATCAAGGATACCTACACCTCCAGGTTAGTGGCAAAGCATGATACCTCTGAGAGCATCCATGTGCAACTAACACTGGGAAAATCCGCAATGCAAATTGTGGCCTGCTACAGATCACCCTCCATGACCCAGGACCACCACTTCACCTTTTTGGAGACACTGGAAAACATGAAGATCCTACCGAACACCCTGATATTGGGCGATTTCAATTACCCTACCATTCACTGGGAAAACTACTTGACTACAAATTCCCAGGCCCAGCACTTCCTGGAATTCATCTACTCAAATGCCCTGGATCAGCTGGCAAACTCCCATACCAGAGGTGAAAACATATTGGACCTCGTCATCACCAACATGGGCGACAGGTGTTCCACACCAGAGGTCAACCCGTCACTGGTTAGATCAGACCATAAACTAATCACTCTGGATGTCCACACCCCACCACCACCCCCAACTAAGGAAACCACAGTAAAAAAACTTTTCTAAAGCAAACTTCACCTTACTTAAGACAGAGGTGGTAAGTTTCACAGCCCCCATGCTAAAGGATAACGCTGCCCAAGATGCAGAAACCTTTACAAATGCACTCTATGAGCACCTACAAGGATGCATGGATCATGCCATCCCTAGCAAAACCAAGACTCACTCCTCTAAGGGAAGGAAACCAGTTTGGTGGATCCCTGCAATAAATAGGCTATACAATAGAAGGAGGAAACTAGTTCAGAAAAAAAGCAAATCCCAAGAAGGAAAGACATCCTTGATCAGTATCAGTAAGAAACTAAGATTCCTCATGAAATCATCCAAAGCTAACTTCGAAAGAAAAATAGCCAAGGATTCAAAAGATAACCACAAAGCCTTCTCTAGCTGTGTTAAGAATCTAAGTGGCAACTTGCAGATATGCACTGAACTAGTGCAAAATAGCAGAACATATACTGAACCTACTGATATTGCCAACATCTTGGCAGATAGATTCAGTGCAAACTTCACCCCCTCTCACCTCCAAAAGGGCCCACAACAATACCGGAAAAGTGTAGTGTCCCAAAAATCACAGATGCACAGGTGAAAACAGCCCTTTCAAAAGCCAAAAACACAGCATCAATGGGACCAGATGGTGTCACAGGCCGTGTCTTGCATGAACTACACAACAAACTAACCCCCCACCTAAACATGCTACTCAACCTCAGCCTCTCCACAGGCTACATGCCCATAGAATGGCGCACAGCAATGGTTATTCCTCTCCACAAAGGAGGGGCCATAACTGACCCTGGTAGCTATCGCCCCATAAGCCTGACTAGCCTGGTCTGCAAGGCTATGGAGCACATCATCATGGAACTCATTAACAAAGACATTGGGAACCTCCAAACACTTGACCCAACTCAGTTCGGCTTTGTTAAGGGCAAATCATGCCTGCTAAACCTGGTTGACTTCATTGAGGCAGTCACCAAGGCCATAGATGAGGTAAAGTTCATTCACACAGCCTACCTTGACCTTGCCAAGGCTTTCGACACCATTCCCCACTCGGGTATTACAGAAAAACTCATCAGCCTGAACATAAATCGCTACGTCATGAGATGGGTTACCAACTGGCTTACAGACAGAACTCACACGGTAAGAATAGAGGGCTGCAGGTCCGACTGTAAACCAGTCACAAGTGGTGTCCTGCAAGGCTCGGTCCTGAGACCCCTATTGTTCGGCATATACTTTTCCGAAGTACAGGCAAACACAGGAGGACTATGGTTAACCAAGTTCACCAATGACTGCAAACTGGGAGCTATAATTGACTCTCTGGCTGACAAGGACATCCTCCAAAAGGGTCTTACTGAGACGGACACCTGGTGTCAAAGTCATGGCCTCAAGCTAAATGCCAAAAAATGCATAGTCATCCCATTTGGGAAAAACAAAACAGCCATGAATTACCACATAGGTGGCAGCACCCTTAATACAGAAGAGGTAATAAGAGATCTGGAGACCCAGGTAGATAGTAATCTCTACTTTGACAATCATATTGCCAAAGTAGTTAGGAAATCCTTCTATGTGGCCCATCTAATTACTAAAGGGTTTGCATGTAGAAATAAAGAGGTTACAGTGCCACATCTACTCATCACTCATTAGACTGATCATAGAGTACAATGCCCCATTTGGGATGCACCTCACAAGACAATTCCAACAGCTGGAAATACCACAAAAGTACCTCACCAAGAGGATTACTGGCCTCAAACATATGTCCTATGCAGCCCGACTGAAAAAACTCTGGCTGTACTCAGTGGCATATCGCTTACTCAGAGGTGACCTCTGCCTGACAAAGCCATGAACAACTCAGAATTGATGGACATGCTCCATCTAAAGAAATCCAAGTCACTGCGAGCCATACGCTCTAGTGAGCTAAACCTCGTCACAACAATAAATAGAACATGCTGGAGGGATTGATTCCTGTCACAGAGACTCCCCATGCTTTGGAACAAAATTCCAAATTACATCAGGCAGAGCCCCTCACTAACACTCTTCAAGAGAAACCTTGACGAGTGGATGGGTAACAGAAAATACACCCCTGGGATCACTTCATTGGCTCTCTTTGACAGAGGATCAGTTAATTAATCAATGGGGCAGCAAAAGCTGACACACTCTGGCTAGGCTTATATATGCCCTCGGGCAGATAGCCTAGTACCTACCTATGAACCTATGAACCTAAGATCTAGAGATGTTGTTGTTCCCCCTTTACGAAGCTCTCACTATGTCAATCATTTTGTATAATGCCCACTTTGGCATGTATCTGTCCAGCCACATGCAACAACTGGAATACCTTCAGAGATACCTTACTAAAAGGATACAAGTCCTAAACAATAGGTCTTGCGTGGACCACCTCAAAGATTTATTACTATACTCAGTATCCTAAAGAGTGCTTAGAGGTGACATGTCTGGCATACGAAGCATCCTTCGACATAATACAGATGGACTTACTGAACATCAGCACGTCAAATGGCATCAGAAATACTCAATCCAGGTATCTAAACTGAATGTTGTGGAGAGATGGATATATATCACAGAGGTTATCACAGTTCTGGAACAGACTATCCATAAAAATAAAGCAAAGCTCATCCATCCATATTCAAATGCAACTTGGATCTAAGGATGGGTAATAGAAAATGTACTCCAGGATTTCCCCTTATGCCACTAATGGATAGAGGCAGTTCCTAAATGCTGCATCCGTTACATGGCCCCCTCAAATTATCTATGGTATGATCACAATTGTTCTCACTAGGGCTAATATACAATTATCAGATATGGGAATAGCTAAGACCAATCAGAAAATGTGAATTCAAGCACCAAAAGGGAATTGGCTAAGCTTAAAATGTCCTTCAAGTGAAACTATGTTGTGGTAGCAAATAGTTATAAAAAATAAATTCCCTTTTTAGTTCACTAAGTACCTCTGTCACCTTCCACCCCCCCCCCCCCCAGTCTTTAACAGCCTTCGGCACCTATGTGCATGTAGCTTCAACACTAAACCTATACATTCTGTCTTGATCTGGATGCAAAAACTCCTCTGAGCTATTTATATATTCACAATAGTTTGCTGTTTAATATTTGTAAAGTATTTTATTTTATTTTTGGAATACCAGAAGAATAAGTAAATTAAATATATGCACATACAACCTGGATTTACATATCAGATAAAGCCATAATAATCATTCTCAAACAGTACATGCATATCATCCAGTGCATCAGTAGCATCTAAAATAGAGAACAAAATTTAATCAGTTTTGTTGACACAAAAAAATTACTAATGGAGGAAAGAAACATCAATATCACATCTGTCTGTAAAACTTTAGTCTTATCCAATCCTTTATCTCCTCCTCAAATTGCCAAAACAAAATAATAGACATTACAACCAGTTTGTCATTACAAGACAACAAAACACAAACAATGAAACATCACTATAAACTAAAAAAACGTATCCTCATAAACAGCACAAAATTCTTGTTAATATGAAGGTCCTAATGATTCGGTCATGTGACAGACTGCTCTGTTGGTCCAGCCTGTCCCCTTCCCAACGAGTGACTGCCTAACCTAGCCCGCCCCAGCAAACTTGCCATTGGTCAAGTGCAGCTTTATAGAAGGCTCTCAATTCCTTGTTCTGAAATTAGAGAAAGTCAGGAAAGAGAAAGGGGAATGAAGAAAGGAGGACAGCGGCACTGTGATCACACCCGTTTGAAAAAAAAAAAGGTGGGAGTAGCTTTGAGGCTGCTTCACTGAACTGACAGTGAGTGCCCCAAGTCAGCACATCCCTGAGCGTAGCATGACAAGTCAGTTTATGGTGCAAATCACATTTATCCCATTCTTTCCTGAGTTTCAAAAAATATCAAAATACAACAATGAACTTTGCAACCAGTTTATCACTATATCAGATCTCATGACAGACTGCTATGTCAGTCCAGCCTCTCCCTTTTCTGCCTAGTGGTTTCTTAACCTTGCCTCATTGGCAAAAATGTCATTGGTCATGTGCAACTTTGTAGGCGACTGTCAATTCCTTGTTATGAAGTTAGAGAGACTCAGGAAAGGAATAGGGGGAATGAAGAAAGGGGGAAGGCCATAAAGTGACCACACCCCTTTGGAAAGAGGGAGTGTTGGAACTCTGAAACTACTTTGCTGAACTGACAGCAAGCACCCTCAGGCAGCACATCCTCAAGGGTAGAGTGACAAGTCACTTTGTGGTGCAAATCACATTCATTGCATTTTAACTGCCTTTCCACTCACAAAATACCAAAACACAGCAATGGACTTTGAAACCAGTTTATTATTACAACAGAACAAAGCACAGAGATTGAGATATCTTTATAAACCAGAAAGCCATACCCTCATATAAAGGATAAAATTATGGTTAATATCAAGGTCCCAATGATCTGGTTATATGATAGACTGCTCTGCCAATCCAGACTTTCCCCTTCTCATTCAATGACTTCCTAAATTTGCCCTCTCTACAAGCATGCCATTGGCTATGTGCAACTTTATAGATAGCTCCAAATGACTTTTCATATATTGGAGTGGCCCAAGAAAGGAGGGGAACAGATGGAATGAAAAAGGGGAGAAGGTTCTGCAGCAATGACAAACCAGGCTGTAAATCAGCTTGCCTCCCCACACACACACTTTCCTGATTGTAACAAACTTAACACAACAAAACAGCAATTTACAGTGAAAAGTGTGAGATAACTGGGCAGATTCAAAAAACCTACTGTCCCCTAAGGCCTCAGTGTGACACGCACATGTTAATGCACTGGTTTGCATCCAGTAAGCAGTTCTACATTGTGTGTAACTGTACAACCATGGTAAACTGTATGTCATGCTAATTATAGTATAAGCAGCTGAATTGTATGCTAATCAACCAATCCAAAATGGAGTAGCTATTCAACAAGCTGTAATGCAACCATACAGACTTTGCTGGTTTTTCCTCCAAACTCCAAAACCTATTGGAATACAGCCATGAGAGGGAGTCTACACAGAAAGAATGTTAGGGGCTGCTGTTGCTTTAATTCATGTGTGTGCAACAGGCTGAAGTCTATGCTATTGCTGCTGCTAATAGACCAAGGGCAAGAAGGAGAAGAGTTTTCAGACCCCTTTTAACTTATTACAGTCTGCATGAAGTGGAAATTGTAGATCCCTATAGGGTGGATAGAGACACACTACAGAAACTCTGCAATCTCTGTCATTCTCAATTCAGACCAAGGGTCAGCTGAGGGGATCCAATACCACTGTAGACAAAGGTATGTGTAGCACTTAGAAATTTAGCTACAGGAACCTTTCAGAGACTAACAGGGAGTGTGCTGGGGGTGTCACAGGATCCAGGATCCTTCACCAGTTCCTTAATGGTATGCTCCAACATGTCATTGACCACATATATTATCCACATACTCCTGAGGAGAGAGAGACACAAATATGTAAAAGTTTTGCCCTCTAGCACACTACCCTAAAGTACTAGGTGCCATAAATTGAACACATATAGAAATCAATGCACCTCCCAGAGAACAGTAAAGGGTTGACATAAATAGAAAGGGCTTCCACTCTGTTAACTGCCAAGTCATGTGTAATGCTAAGGGAATCATCTTGAACATGTGTGCTGGCAATCCAGGCATTTACCATGGCTCATATATCTGGCGCACCTCCAAATTGTAAGAGATGTTCACTGGGATGGTGTATCCCACAAGGTCATTTACTGGGAGATAAGGTTATAAACTGGAACTGTGGCTGATGAAGCCCATTAGAAATGCACACACACACACACACTCACACACGCACACGCACACACACACACACACACACACACACACACACACACACACACACACTGAAGAATGTCATAACGAGACACACACTGAAACCAGAAATATCATAGAACATGTGTTTGGGCTGCTGAAGTTGAGCTTCCAGTGCCTTGATACATCTGGGAGAGCCCTACAGTACAATTCATGTACATGTACTGAAATTTTCACTGCCTGTGCCATGCTTCACAACATCATCCTGAGAAAACAGTTTTAGCAGGATCTGCAAAGGGAAGGGGCACACATTCCACCACCAATGGCAAGGTCACCACAACCGCATGCAGGTGAGGCATCAGAGAGGGGACCAGCAGCTGCTGTATGTGCAGGCAGATGTAGGCATGTTCAATATGCCCTCATATTGGCTAAGAGGCAATGCATAGCACATCTTACTCACCACCTAAGAGTCAAAATATTATTTACTTATTATTTATTTATTTATTTATCTAACATCTGTTGACTAGGTTAGTCCAACTGAGCATCTGCCCTTTTTCAGCAGGTGCCTTGGGAGAAAAGCTCCACAGTTAACACATATGTATAGAATTGTACAATATTAAGAAAAGGAAGAAACATAGTTTACAACAGATAATGTAAAAGCACCAAAGTTATATACAAATGTATACAAACATATCTAGTAGTACAATTACTGAAGTAATAAATCTGTAGTATACAAAACCTTTAAGCCACCCAAATACATACAGTAAAAATGATACCAGACAATGCTCACACCTTTTACCTACCCATGTAATGGCTGTGTACTACAACAACTTCAACATGTGACAGCAGAGACATATGCCAATACATGTGTCCTCTATAAAGTAATAGGCCTCTGGCATCAAAGATTCACACATTCATACCTCTGAAAAGTAGTGATGGTCATCGAATGTCCTCAGTTTAGCCTCATACATTTGTACTGGCAAATCATTAATGAGAGAAATTATAAATTAATGAGACCCATTTCACTTTCAGACTTCATAACCCTCAGAAGATTCTTAAAAATCAATGAACCAAAACTCTCCACAGAATATAGAAACAAACTTATAGCAAAAAACAAAACAAAAAAAAAAACACATTCATGCAGCAGAAACATCACAAGTAAAATAATTTATATTTATTCACAGAGTCAAAAGACTTCATCAGAATAACAAGTGCAGTAAAAATAACATTTAAATGTACTGGTAAAAAAATTAGCACTTAAATACTTGGGTCTATATTAAATCAGTGAACACTTAAAAAAGCGAACAACTTCAAAACATTACATAAAGTGGGGAGCTTCACCCACCCACACCCCTACTTAAATATACCAACTCCAAGATCGCACTACAGTGACGAAAATGGCAAAGTAACGGAGGCGACCAAGTGATTTCTTTCCCAGAGAAAAAAATCACTTATATGCCGTTTCGCTATTTTGCTGTTTCGTGCTTTCAAGTTCAATCAAGACTCATTCGAAGGACTGTGTCTTTGATTATATAAAAGGAACCCAAATACTTGACCATTCAACTAAAAGTTCCAATTCAATCTATAGAGCACATTTAATTAATGACAAATTTGTATGTAAACCAGCCAGTATTAACAAATATGCTGTTCTAAAAAACACTTTATACAGATGCTTTCATTAATACCAGGATATTTGCCTGCTTCTATCTTAACTTACCAGAAAGTTTCTCTTTTAAGAATTTTATTCATGTAGTTACCTCCCCTCAAGTCTTTTCAAACTACCTATAGGACAGAAAAATAAAAATTTTTCAGACTTACATACAGTGGAATGCTTAAGTAGTGCATCATTTGTGTCTTTTATTTATAGCATATAAGTGTTCCTTTATTCTTGCACTTAACTTCCTTATTCCTATGTAAAAGGAGCATCAAAAGCAACATACTGGCTGGTTTACATGCAAAATTGTCATTAATTAAATGTGCTCTATGGACTGAATTGGAACTATCAAGTATTTAAGTGCTAATTTTTATTAGTTTATTTAAAAGTGTTTTTTCCTGCACTTTTTGTTCTGATGAAGTATTTTGATGAAAGCGCTAAATCTCTGAATAAATACAAATTACTCATGGTGTTTCTGCTGCCTTCCAGTGAATATTGTCTTTGCTATAAGATTATTAAAAATACTGATGCAAAAACTGTTTTGATTCTACCCACTGTCTAACTTTTATATGACCAAAATATGTAAAAAGTACAATTAGCAAAACAACATCATAAACAAAGATATATTAAACACTAATTCAGCTATGCACCCTGAGCATTAGACACAAGGCTTATGTATCAATGAATTCAAAAGATAGAAAATGAGGATGTGGCACAGTTATCATCAGTTGCACAGGGTGTTTTGTGGGGGGATGGAAGTTTAGGCTGACATAAAAGGTAAGTATGACTAAGAAAGAGAAACAGGCTGACATCTGAATAAAGTAGCAAATGGCAGCTGAGACAGAATGAGCTTTAAGCCTCATGGCTGAACAGTGTAACTGTTGCATGTGTGTGTGTGTGTGTGTGTGTGTGTGTGTGTGTGTGTGTGTGTGTGTTTGTGCGTGCGTGTGTTTGTGTGTGTGTCTGTATGGGTCCTTCAGGTGAAATTGGTGTGTGAACATCTCTGGCCATAGCCAAAGTGTGGGAAAGTTGCCACACAGGAGGGTTGTTAGGCTGCTCAAAGGAGGCCTGCTGTCCAGCCTCCACATGATCCAGGTGAGTTTTCCTGTGCCACTTCACATATGTTTAGAGCCCTGATTTGGTACAGCCACATCAGCTAACATCAGATGATGTGGCTGACCTACACCAATGAGGATGCTGCCCCCTCCAAGCAGACATTCCATTACAGCTGCCACCCATTCCAAAGTGTCATTCATCTGATCCATTGAATCAGCAACATGGTGGAGGCAGTCACTCATGTCAGCCTGTGCCCCATCTACAACTCTAAGCAATTATCTGGAAGCCCTATTGGAACATGCCTGCATCTCCATGATAGCCCTAAACATAAGTCAAGGTGCACAGGATGACACACCTAAACATACGTTGAGTGGCATGGGAAGGGACATCTGTATCAGGTGGAGGATGGACATCAGGCCTCCTTTTAGCACCCCTAACAAGCCTCCTGTGTGGCACCTTGCCTGCTCTTTGGCTATGGCCAGAGTCAACAGGCATTGAAGCCACAGGAACCACACTACCCTGATCGAGTGTCTCACCCTCCACCTATCCAAAATGTGAGGGCTCACTGGAATGGGTTGGTGTAGGCCTACTCACTGTGTCCAATGGAATGACAGGGGATGGATGAATGTCAAACTCACTGTCAGTTTCAACCCTTGCACCCCCTGACTGTGCCTCTCTTTCCCCAAAATCATCAGAGTCTGCTGATAGTCTGACTTCAGGTGGTAAGTGTCCTATACTTCCGCTGAAATAATCATCTGTGATAATAAGCAAGAAACACAGGAAAAAAAACTAATATTTACACCACTATAGTCAAAAAAATGCTAACAAACTAACAGTGGTGCCACTATTACAGACAGTACAGCAATAGAAGCAACAGTCCTGACACCTTCCTCACACAAATGGATAAAATAAATCATTTTTTGAAATTCTCATCAGCACTGACGTAAAATGTTTGGCTTACCATGTACAAATGATTGTAGGTCCTCATGGAGGATGGTTCTGGAAAAAGTTAAGCAAAAGGTAAGGACATCATCATCACAATTAAAAGTATCACAGGGGCTTAAAGCATTTTGCTTTTTATATGTCTATTAATAATACATTTAACAAGAACTTGGATGACACGTCAACCACTAAACAATGTGTAATTAACCAGAATGTGTTGTTAACTGTAACATAGGTTCATAGGTTCATAGGTAGGTTCTAGGCTATCAGCCCTGGGGCCTATACAAGCCCAGCCAAAAACGTACCCTGGCTTTTGCCACCCAAGGAAATTATTTTCCTGTGCCACTGTTGAGCAAAGCCACAAAAGTGATCCCTGGGGTGGATTCGTATTTCCCATCCAATCATCAAGATTTTTCTTGAAGAGTGCTAATGAGGAGCTTTGTTTGATATAGATAGGTAGTTTATTCCAGAGTATGGGAAGTCTCTGGGACAGGAATCTATCCCTCCGGCATATTCTGTTTATTGTGGTGACAAGGTTTAGGTCCCTAGAGTGTGTAGCTCAGAGGGATTGGGATTTCTTTAAGTGGAGCATGTCCAACAGCTCTGGGTTTGACATAGCTTTGTATATTAGGCAATGATCACCTCTGAGTAGGCGATATGTGACGGAGTAAAGCTGGAGTTTTTTGAGACGGTCTGCGTAGGGCATCTGTTTGAGGCTGGTAATCCTCTTTGTGAGGTATTTCTGTGGCCCTTCAGTTGTTGTAGATGTCTTGTGAGGTACATACCAAAAGGGGCGTTGTACTCTATAATGGCTCTAATGAGTGATGAGTAGAGGGGAACACTGACCTCTTTTTTTCTGAATGAGAAACCTTTTGTGATGAGGTGTGCCACATAGAAGGATTTCCTGACTACTGTGGCAATTTGATTATCAAAGGAGAGACTACTGTCCACCTGTGTCCCAAGGTCTCTTACCACACTTTCAGTGTTAAGTATACTACTGATGTTGTAGTTCATGGCTACAGAGTTTTTACCAAAGGGGATGACAATGCACTTTTTGGCATTGAGCTTGAGGTCATGGCTTTGACACCAGACATCTTTCTCAGTGAGGCCCTTTTGTAGGATGTCCACATCATTAGGAGTTTTGATTATGGCTCCTAGTTTGCAGTCATCTGCAAACTTTGTTAGCCAAAGACATTCTGTGTTAGCCTGTACTTCAGAGAAGTACATACAAAACAGGAGAGGACCCAGGACTGAACCCTGTGGTACTCCACTTGTCACTGGTCTGATGTTGATTTGGAGTGTGCTACTTTCACAGTGTGGGTTCTGTCACTGAGCCAGTTGGCAACCCATCTTGTGACATAGAGATTTATACCTAGTTTAGTGAGTTTATCTATAATTCCAGAGTGGGGGATGGTGTCAAAAGCCTTGGCAAGATCTAGATAGGCTGTGTGAACCACCTTACCCTTGACTATGGCTTTGGTGACTGCTTCAAAGAAGTCTCTTAGGTTTAGGAGACATGATCTACCTTTTACAAACCCGAACTAGGTGGGGTCCAGAGTTTGGAGATTACCAATGTCTTTGTTTATAAGTTCCATGATGATACGTTCCATGGCCTTGCAGACCAGGCTCGTCAGGCTAATTGGGAGGTAGTTCCTGGGGTCTGTGGTGGCTCCCCCCTTGTGGATTGGGATAACCGTTGCTGTGCACCATTCAGCAGGCACAAAGCCTGAGGTGAGGCTATGATTGAACACACTACTTAGGCGGGGTGCCAGTTCCTTCTGTAGTTCATGTAGAATGCAGCCTGGGATGTTGTCTGGTCTCATGGATGTTGTGTTTTTGGCTTTGGAGAGTGTGGTTTTTACCTGTGCAGCCGTGATTACAGGAACTTTGCATTCTTCTGGTATAGAGATGGGCTCTTTAGTGGGTGAGAGGGGGGTAAAGTTAGCACTGAACCTATCTGCCAGGATGTTGGCAATATCAGTTGGGTCTGTATATTTAGTGCCATTGTGCTGTAACTCAGAGCAGATCTGAGTGTTGCCATTGAGATTTTTGACATAGCTATAGAATGCTTTGTGGTTGTCTTTAGAATCAGTGGTGATTTTGTTTTCGTAACTAGCATTGGAGAATTTCATCAGGGATTGCAGTTTTTACTGAGGCTGACCAGGTAGCTCCTCCACTCATGGGGTGTTACTCTCTTTTGCAACAGTTTCTTCTTTCTGTTGTACAGTTTGTTTTTGGCAGGGGACCACCAGATTGGCTTCCTTTTTTTGTAGGATAGCATCTTGGTTCTGTTTGGGATAGCACGATCAATGCACTCATGTGGCCAGTTGTTTTACATTAGGAAGGTTTGTGGCCTGCACTGTGGTGGCAGGACAGGTACCTTACATTCTTCTAAGTTGGGAACTGCTGATTGAGGGCTCAGTGTCTGTTATTCTAAAAGTGTATTAATTCTGGTTTAAGCACTTGGGCTTCAGGCCAGTTATTTTACATTAAGAGGGTCCGTGGTCTGCACTCTTGTGGGAGGAGAGGCTGGACTCTGCCCTTCTGAGCTGGGAATTTCTGGTTAAAGGCCTATAGTGCCTGCATATTTGAACTGCTTATTACTGAAATTGATACACCTTGTTTGCTGTAGCATAGACTAGATCCAGGCCTGCTGAATCTAGCTTTGTTTGTATAACTTGAGCACTAATCCAGGCATTCTTTAAAGTATTCAATTGTATTTATTACTTCTTGGTAGTAACTTGATTAAAGTGTAGCTATCATTCTAAGTCTTTTGGATTAAGCACTTGGGCTTCAGACCAGTTGTTTTACATTAGGAAGGTTTGTGGCCTGCACTCTGGTGGCAGGACAGGTAGCTTACATCCTTCTAAGTTGGGAACTGCTGATTGAGGACTCAGTGTCTGTTATTCTAAAAGAGTATTAGTTCTGGTTTAAGCACTTGGGCTTCCGGACAGTTATTTTACATTAAGAAGGTTCGTGGTCTGCACTCTTGTGGGAGGAGAGGCTGGACTCTGCCCTTCTGAGCTGGGAATTTCTGGTTAAAGGCTTATAGTACCTGCATATTTGAACTGTTTCTTACTGAAATTGATACACCTTGTTTGCTGTAGCATAGACTAGATCCAGGCCTGCTGAATCTAGCTTTGTTTGTATGCTTGTTTGTTTGCTTGTTATTTCCCTGAAATGCTAATTCCACCTAAAACGCGGCTTTTCAGCTCTTCTGTGGATCCCTAGTGATATCTGCATTGCTTACTGTACTTATTTCCTTGTTTCACTTGAATGAAAGTTACTGTTTGCCATTTTTGCATTTAATTTACCTGTAGCACATTGCATTTAAGTTACCTGACACTTGCTCACTAAAGCAATTATATAAGTCAGCACTAAAAAATTAAAAGCACTACACCCTCACAAACTTCCCTTGAGTACCTTGTTCCCCATTGGCCCTTTTTTTCAATTATAAAGGAATTCCCAATACTATTTTAGCATGTCCAAAGGTCAGTTGTCAATCTCCACTCCGGTCCAGCTGGTGAATCTGGGAATCTTGAGGCAATGTTACAACTGCCTCATGTACACAGGCAACCCTCTCCTACTCCCAACAAATTCCAACACATGTGAGAGATGCAACCATATAGCCAAACTGGAGGCTAAGCTCTCTCAACTCAGTACTGGCATAACCAGTCAGGAGGAAAATGAAACCACACTCACTACAATTCCAGTCTCACATAGACCTACTATGACAGCAAACCAAACACATAAACACACAAAAACATACTCGGAGGCTCTAAATAAAAATCTGCCTAAGCAGCAGAGACCTCCAAAGCAGACACCCAAGCAACGGCTACCCCAAAACAAAACACATGCAACACATAGCTCACAAAGCCAGTATGCCAAACAGTCACAGCCCTTACGGCTAAACAACACACCTTATACACTTGTAATAGGTGACTCTATCGTCAGGCACACTGATGTCCCGCTAACCAGGCTGAACAAGGAGAAGGTCACGGTGAGCTGCCTGTCGGGCACTAGGATCCGCCACATAACACAAGCACTCAGGTCACTCCAAGGCAAGTACAAATATGACTCAGTCATTGTCCATGCTGGGGTGAATGACCTGAGACGTACCTCCCTGGACTACATGAAAAGAGACATAGAAGAGCACTCTGAGCATGTAGCCCAGGCCGGTATGACCCTGACCTTGAGTAGCATCTTACCCTCACCAAGAATGATGCCACAATATGAAGACAAGATGATCAATTTCAACAATTGGCTTAAGTATTGGTGTCATTCAAAGGGGATCCAATGCCTGTCAGCCTGGGATGACATGCTCGACAAGCCACGATGCTTCGCTAGGGACGGCTTGCACCTATCACCCCTGGGCTTTTGGATATTGGCAAAGGCTCTTGCTGCCCCCATAGTGCCTTTTTTAGGCAAGGTTCAAAAGACAAACCCACCTCCATAGGTATCACAAGGGATAAGAAACTAAGAGTAATGCTACTCAATGCCAGAAGTCTAAACCTCAAGATGCACACACTCAAAACTCTCCTTAGCATGGAGAACATCGATATCTGTGCAGTAACAGAAACCTGGTTCAAGGCTCCCGAGAGCACCCCAGCACTACCAGGATATACCTCATACCATGCTTTTTGGCCCCAAAACCTGGACCAAACCACAAAAGGAGGGGGAGTATCAATATTCGTCAAAGATACCCACACCTCCAGGCTGGTGGCACAGCACAAAGCATCAGAGACTATCCATGTGCAACTAACAGTGGGTAAAACTGCCTTCCAGTTTATAGCCTGCTACAGACCACCCTCCCAAACCCAGGAACACCACTCGGCCTTCCTGAGAACACTGGAAAATATGAAGATCTCTCCAAACACCATTATATTGGGTGACTTCAACTACCCAAACATAGACTGGGAGCATTACGCTAGCTCCAACACCCTAGCCCAAAGGTTCCTAGAATTTATAAACTCAAATGCTATGGAACAATTTGTTACCACTCCCACAAGAGGGCAAACATACTGGACCTGATCATCACCAACATGGGGACTCTATGCTCTAGACCAGAAGTGTATCCCTCACTGGTAAGATCAGACCATAAACTAATCTCACTGGATATTCACATCCCGACCCCACCCCATGCCCAGAAAACCACAGTGAAAATCTTCTTTAAAGCAAATTTCACACTCCTCAAAACCGAGGTGGAATCCTTCAAAGCCCCCGGGCCTGTGGAAAATACGACCCCGATCACAGAATCCTTTATAAACGCATTCCATGAACATATTCAGGAATGCATGGATCATGCAATCCCAAATAAAACCAAGACCCAATCCTCCAAAGGCAGACATCCTGTCTGGTGGACCCCAGCCATAAACAAACTATACAATAGAAGGAGGAAGTTACTACATGATAGAGCAAAATCCCAAAAAGGGAAGGCATCTCTGATTAGAATTAGCCAAAAACTACGGGCACTCATAAAATTGTCTAAGGCCAGCTTTGAGAGACAAATTGCACAGGACACTAAGGATAATCACAAGGCTTTCTTTAGTTATGTTAGGAACCTGGGTGGGAATTCCCAGATATGCTCAGAATTAGTCCAAAATGACAAAAAATACACCAAACCCACAGACATTGCCAACATCCTAGCTGACAGGTTCAGCGCAAACTTTCCTCCCCTCCCCACCAAAAGGGAAAATATCTATCCCAGCAGAGTGATGCCCCCCCTGACATCTCAGATGCTCAGGTAAGAGCCACACTCTCCAAAGCAAAAAACACAGCATCAATGGGACCAGATGGTGTCCCGGGCTGCATCCTACATGAACTCCAAGAAGAGCTAAACCCAAACATAAAACTTCTGTTCAATCTCAGCCTTACTACAGGATATGTACCCAAAGAGTGGCATACAGCAACAGTGGTCCCTCTCCACAAAGGTGGTGCCTCAATGGATCCTGGAAACTATCGCCCCATAAGCCTGACTAGCTTGGTCTACAAAGCTATGGAAAGGATCATCATGGACCTTATAAATAAAGATATTGGGGACCTACAGACACTGGATCCTACCCAGTTCAGCTTTATTAAGGGCAGATTCTGCCTCTTAAACCTGGTCGATTTCTTTGAAACAGTCACCAAGGCCATTGACGAGGGGAACGTGGTCCACACAGCCTACCTGGACCTCGCAAAAGCCTTCGATACAATACCCCACTCGGGCATTATAGATAAGCTCACCAGCTTAAATATAACCCCCTATGTCACTAGATGGGTTGCAAACTGGCTCAAGGACAGAAACAACATGGTTAGAATTGCTGGAGCCATGTCAGACTCCAAACCAGTTACAAGTGGCATCCCACAAGGCTCAGTCCTGGGACCTCTCTTGTTCGGTATATAGTTCTCAGAGGTACAGGCCAACATGGAAGGACTGTGGCTGACCAAGTTCACAGATGACTGCAAACTGGGAGCCATAATCGACTTTCCAGCCGACACAAGCATCCTCCAAAAGGGCCTCATAGAAAGAGACAACTGGTGCCAGAGCCATGGGCTCAAGCTAAATGCCAAACAGTGTATAGTCATCCCCTTTGGCAAAAACAAAGTGCCCACAAATTACCACATAAGTGGTAATCCATTAAGTATGGAAGAAGTAATTAGGGACCTGGGGACCCAAGTTGATAGCAATCTCTCATTTGTCAACCACGTGGCCAAAGTGGTTAGAAAAACATTTTATATAGCCCACCTAATCATGAAGGAATTCACATCTAGATCAGGGGAGGTCATCGTGCCTCTTTACTCATCTCTCATCAGGCCCATAATTGAGTACAATGCCCCTTTTGGGATGTACCTTACCAGACACCTGCAGCAACTGGAAAGACCCCAGAAGTACCTCACAAAGAGGATCAAAGGGCTCAAACAGATGCCATATGCTGCCTGGTTAAAGAAACTCCAGCTCTACTCAGTGGCATACCGCCTGCTCAGAGGCGATCTGTGCCTGACGTATAAAGCCATGTCCAACCCGGAATTAATGGACATGCTGCACTTCAGAAAATCCAAACCCCATCGAGCTACGCACTGGAGAGACATGAACCTCAGCACTGAAATAAATAGGACATGCTGGAGGGACAGATTCATAACCCAGAGGCTCCCTTCACTCTGGAATAAAATCCCAGTCCAGGTTAGGCAGAGTCCCTCATTGACTCTCTTCAAGAGGAATCTTGATGAGTGGATGGGGAATCGTAGGTTTACCCCGGGTATCACTTCTGTGTCACTGTTAGACAGAGGCACAGTATACTAACCTCGAAAAAGGGCATAGCAAAATTAATGTAAAATGGGTGGCGAAAGCCAAACACACTCTGACTAGGCTTATGAATGCCCTAGGGCAGATAGCCTAGTATGAACCTATGAACCTATGTAAGTTCTTATAAAGTGCAATTGTGTAGGATTCAGTAGTCATAACTGTATTTTCCATCTGCATGGGTGTCATTAAGTTCACCACTTCTGCCTAAAGAAGCACGAAGTTGGCATTGGAGAAATTATTTACCATGGTTTCCTTAATGGGGGGTGGGGGCAGGATGTGGATAACTTGGGTAATTAGCTTATGGTCAGATCAGACCAATGAGGCATTGACTTCAGGTGTGGAACACCAGTCACTCATGTTGGTAATGACTAGATCTAGGATATTGTTGCCCCTGGTGGGGGTGTGGATAAGTTGATCCAGGGCATTGGAGTTTATGAATTCCAGAAAGCATTGAGCAAAGGAGTTGGTACATGAGTAATTTTCCCAGTTAATGGTGGGGTATTTGAAATCGTCCATTATTAGGGTGTTTGGTTTAACCCTAATATTTTCTAGTACATCAAGAAAATAGGAGTGGGAATCCTGGGGCATGGGAGGTGATCTGTAGAAAGCTACAATTTGGATTGCAGTTTTCTCCAGAGTTAGTTGCACTTGGATAACCTTGGCTACATTATGCTGAGCACCTAGCCTGGAGGTGTGGATATCCTTAATGAATATGGACACACCTCCAACTTTGGTGTTCCGGTCCAGGTTACATGGCCGAAAAGTGTGGTATGAGTTATAGCCTGGTAGTGCAGGAGTGCTCTCTGGAGCCTTGAACCAGGTCTCAGTCACTGCACAGATCGATGTTCTCCATTTTAAGGAGTGCCTCAAGTGAGTGCATTTTGAGATTTAGACTTCTAGCATTGAGTAGCATCACCCTCAGTTTTTGCTTGCCTGTTCCTGTTACGGTGGTGAATTTGTCATTTGAACCTTGCCTAAAAAAGGCAGTATAGGGGCGGCAAGAACCTTAGCCAGTATTTGGAATCCCAGGTGTGACAGGTGCAGGCCATCTCTGGCAAAGCATCGTGGTCTGTCGACCACGTCATCCCAGGCTAACAGATACTGGATCCCTTTAGAATGGCATGAGAAGCTTAGCCAATTGTTGAAGTCAATAATTTTGTCCTTGTACAATCTACAACTACCCCCCTAATCAAATTTATGATAAACAGAACTTAAGTATTGCTGTCAATATTTTACTGTACAGGAAGTATTCAACAATTATGACAGGAAAGACTACCTGAAAGTTCCTGCTGGGACATACTTGTCCTCCTTGAAACAGCGACACCAACATTAATCATATGCTGCTGTGCACTTTCCACTATGCTCTCTGGATCCATATCTGTGGACAGGAACACTTCATTTGGTATCAGTGGTAGCTCTTTAGCAGGCCTCTCCACCAGTAGCCATCTATGCACTGGCCAATGCAGTCTATGTGCCGATGAAATCATGCCAGTGGCTCTATGACACACTGATTATTTGTCCTGTCCTAGCCACCTACTATATTTACATCAGGCTCTATCTGTTGCCAAATTTGCATTCTGCAAGACATATTACAACGTCTCTTCTCAAGAAAAAAGACACCATGTCATCTAAATGCTTCGACAATCACTTCATTCTCAGGGTCACTGAAGGAAAATTTGTGGGGATTGGGATCCCTGGGTGCCATAGTCAAGTTGACCAATGGTCCCAGGTTTTCCAGGACAGGCCCAGTTTGGAAGTCTCTGTCCCAGAATCCCAAACATTGTCTTTGGGACACAGAAATGGCACAGCTTAGACTGCTCAGTCTGAATGGTGACTTGGCTTCCTGGGGTGGCCAGTCCCCATGCATTTCTATCCTATGCAGCTCTGGGGACTTTGTGATTTTTCGGGGATGCCATTGGATATGGGGTAAAGTCGGATGCCTTCGCCCTGGTAGGAGCCATCCAGGCCTTGTCACCATCAGTCAGTCACTCGCTCAAGAACTTCCATCATGCAGGGTTCTGCTTGACCCCACTCACCCAGGCAGGAGATCTCCAGGCCCTACACCCATCTGCCTGGTGCTCCCATACTGTCTTCTGTCAAGGCCAAACCCTACAGTCCTCCCCTTTGACCTGGCCAAGAGACCTTCCCCGGCTGTGACCCCCATATCTGGGGACTCTGCTAACTACATGTCTCCTGCAGGCTGCCAAATTGTGCCGGATCGCTCATGTCCTTGGATCCTCTCAGGGGAGCTTCCCTTCAATTCCATCCATTCCTCCAGAATTCCACTTGGCCACTGAGGGGCAGATCCACTCCCATGAAGGCTTCAGAGTCCCCCCTGCTTTCCCATCCAGAGCAGCTCTGGGTACTTTGAGATTTTTCAAGGATGCTGTCAGTTATGGGGTGGCGTTGGATGCCTTTGCCCAGGCAAGAGCTCTCCAGGCCCCTCTGCCATCCACCCTGGTGCTTCCTCAAGGACTACCATCATGGGGACCTTTGCCCAACCCCACTCACCCAGGCAGGAGCTACCCAGGCTCCACCACTCTCTGCCAGTTGTTTCATGAAGAACTTCCATCATGGATGGGCTGTGCCTGACCCTGGTCACCCAGGCAGTGGCTCTCCAGGCCCCACTGTTATCCCCGGTCTATCAGTCCATCAAAACGGCGCAATGATGATCAAGCATATATTATTTGAAGAAGTTGATTCGAACGGTGTTCAGGTAAGTGTGCCATTATGTGGACATTAGGTTAGGGACGGGTTTTAGCTGACTGGGGCTAAAAAATTGCTGTTCTAAGATTCGATGATTTTTTGCTTTTCGTTGTTAGAAGTTCAAACATATGGTGTTCCCAAAGCCATTTCAGTGACTAGAGCCAGACGACCTAAATGTCAAAAAGGGTACATCGTTGCAGTTTTTGCTTTCCATCACGCAACACTAATAAATGACATTGAGAGGCAGTTAGTAAGCTTCCCCAACATCTCCAGCCATTAAACGCCTGGGGAGAGGAAGCAGACAATTAATTTTCTAATGGATACACTGTATCAACTGTGCATTAAGCACCAAAGAAACACAGTAAGTGGTATTCCATGACAGTTACACATAATTTAATAATTAATAGAGAAATATCCAGCTGTTATTTAACCATTTCTGTGGCAGCAGGTTTAAGTGTAGGGCTGTACTGCAGATGTTCCGGGATTCTAATGAATATTTTACTGTTGTAAAAGTTCAGTTTACAGCAAAGAACAGGAAAATATTCAATTGTTATTTCAATTTTCCTGTAGTAACAGGTATAAGTGTAGAGTTTCCATACGCACTGTCCTGGGTTCTAATACAGGAAATTCTATTCATTTTTACTGTTGTTCTGTTTCACATTATATTAAATACCACTTATAACAATTTATACATAATTATAAATACTGAAACTGATATGAATTATATGTATGAGGGATAAGACATCCTTACTGTGTTTTGAAGACTTTAATGAATGGTTGAGGATATACTGTCTACAACGTTTCTGTAGGTATAATTCTGCTATCTGGACTTGGATGGCCTACACACTTAAGACACATGCACAGATGAATGTGTATACAAAGACTTTATCAGGTTACATACATACATTGTTAACACCTGAATCTTTCATCTGTATTTATAAATAATTCATAACTATTTCTTAGAAGCACTTCTTCTGTGGTTGTTGTTGTTGTGTCTATCGGCTTTTCCCAGTTAGGGGTCGCCACAGTAGAACTCTGGTCCGCTAATGACTGGCAGTAGATTTTTACGCGCCGAGTTGCCAGCCCTGATGCGCAACCTTCAATGAAGGTATGCCCATTCACGCATGTCTCCACACAGAAGACGCTTTAGCTGAGAATCGAACAGGACAGCGTCTTACTGTGAGGCGACAATGCTACCGCAGCACCACCACTACAGTATTTCTTCTGTGGTAAAGATGGAAAATCACCGCTGTGGAAGAAAACATTTTATCTCTTATGTATAGGTTTGAATCTCACACTGTAAAAATCAATTTTAGCAGTGTAAAAAGCCAAACAAGCATATGTCAGATAAGGAAATGTATGCTCTGGTGCATATCTGCAAAGTTAAATCACCTAACAGTTACAGCAGTACACACCCCTCAAACTAATGTCAAGCATCAGATTAATCTTTCAGTTTCCAAAACTGCTTTCCTCTCTGTTTGGCACTGTTGTTCTCTGCTTAACATCATGCAAACATGGTTGGCATTGTTGATTGGGTTTGCACACTACAGTAAATGCGATAACAGGTATTGACAGGAAATCATTATTTGCTATTGCACTGCTTTGGGATTAGACATGTCTGGTGTTAGAGGAGAAGGTGCTCAATTTAGGGTGCAGAAGTGGGGTGTTCAGGAGTCCAGAATATTTACTGTACTCCTGGTAAAGTGCCACAGCCAGAGTATTTTGCAGTGGAACTATTCTGTCTCCCAGTACAAGTCTGAGGCTCAGAATAGTCTGGCCAAGGCTATATCTAGTGTGACTGGCATTGTGCACACTGGAGAACAGTATAGGCACCACTTCAATGGCCTAAAAAGGCACAAGAGGGATACATTCAACAGTGTTAGGATGTGTTCTGAACTAGCGACATCCCACAGTTGTGTAAGTATGGTAATAAAGAGAATTTATAATACATACAAAGCCAAATATAGGCAAGACTGGTATGTATAATGCTTTTCTTTTCTTTACTTTTTTTTTCCTTTTCATTTCACCGCTAATTCTGAAATGGATGCAAATAGGCAGGCCCATGCTGAGTGTCTGGAAAGACTTAGGGAAGCTAGTGGTTTTTATTTAAAGACAAATGTTCTTTTCTATACAATAATAGCAAAGTAAGCATGCATATCCTAATGTAAAAGCAAGCATGCATGCATCAGTCTGTAGCACAAACCAACTTTAGGAGTCAAGTGTAAGAATGTAGTCAGAGGTTGTGAGTTCAAATACCATGACTAACAAGTATAAAATACTACAATTCTTTCATAATTACATACATTAAATGCTATGCAAGTGGCATAAATGCCCTGCTGTTAACTGTAATCTGTAAAACTGAACTAAGCATATGTGCAATATCTGAACATTGCAAGGATTACTTTGAGCAATCTGCAATTATAGTTTGTAGTTATTAGGAAATATATTACATGTAAAACTTCAGATAAAATAGTATTATTTTCATAATGCTTGTATGTCACATATGATGGTGTTAATTTTATCTCTTTTTTCTCTCACCCCAACACCTAGGTAGGCCAATCTGAGTGGTTCAGCCTGCACCTGCTTCACTGGCTAAGGCACAGATGCCCAGCACATCTGGGACCCATCCTGGAAGAACTGCCTCTGCTGCCCCAACACTACCTATTCTCTCAGGTAGCACTACCCTGTCAGCTGGTGCTGTGGTACCCTGTGGGAGTACTGGTAGAGGTGGGGATTCCATCACCCACTAGGAGATGCCAGTGTTGGTGTGTAGGGTCATGCACAGCACCATTGTTGTACATCTACACTGGATGTAGAGGCTGTTCTTCCTTATGGCCAATAAGAAGAAGAGACTTGAAGCACTCTAGCGGCAAGTGGACTGTGATGACAGTCCCAGGTATCAGGACTAGATTCTCACTGTCCCCATGTTTGACAGGTATGGACTTCATTTTCTGCTCCCTCACTCCAATCATGGTGTCCCCCAAACTTTTGTGTCCCTTGCTGTCCCTTTGTCTTGTTTGTCCAGTTTGTTGGAATTGCTTCCTCACCTACCCAACTTACCTCACCCAGAAATGGCAACAGCATTTACTCAGCATTCTTCTCTTACTGGAGTAAAAAGATTGGCATTGTCCCATTAAAAAATATTGTCCCATACATAGCTCTCCATTTTGCACGTGTGTCTTCTTGACACACTTGATTTCGTACAATTGACTACACAACATGATTATGCTGTTATAACTCCTATTTGTGGAGGTAACAATCCAAATTCAGCTAATATGCTGAACATATTTTAATTTTATACTGTTAAAGAAATGTATAGCTATGGTTCTTTTGTACCTTCCTTCTGCACATTCCTATATTGCTTTCCCCTTTGTCCACCTCCCCCCTTGCTTGCCCCTCATTTCATGAATGCTATCTATCCAATTTTAACACGTATAATCTGGTCAAAAAAATAGACTCATACACAACACTCATAAATAACAATAAAATGAAATGGAGCACTTCACTTTTTGGCCTCCATGTTTGCACAGAGTTTGGCATAATGCACCAATGCCAAAAGACAGTGAACAGCTCTTCTATGATGAGGTTATCTCTAAGTAGCATGTGTATTTCATACCCCTAATACTGAGAACTCTCAGAATTTTAACAATGAGGCTCACATTTGTGCCCTGTTTAACTATGTGCAAACAGGGAAAGCGGTAGAAAAGTGTATCTTGCATATGCACTATGTAAAATGGAAAATAGCATGTATTACTTTTGTTTACTGTCCATTTGGTCTTCATGCCATGAAACTATATTTGGAAACAGAAACAAAATAAAGCACTATCTAAGGAAATGACACACATTTACAATGCAGCCATCTGTTACCTCTTCCATGCACTGCAACCTTGGCCTTGCAGTACTTGTTCACAAATATATATAAACTACACTACATAAATACATAACAAATGTTGACTTATATACAATGCAAATCTTTATAATGTCAATACACATTCATATTTGTAGTACTTGCTGTAATGTGGACACCTGCTTGCATACAGTTTGTAAAGCTATCTCTTAAAGTATACCGCAAATTGGAATCACAATCACCATAGGATCATCTGAAGTTACTAGGCTAATGGCTCAGGCACTTACAAGCCTAGGCAAGTTCTACCCTTATTTCCACAACCATCACCTATTGCCCTGTCCAAAAGGGACACAGGTGGAACCCCAGGATGAATTTATGGTTACCCATCCAACTGCCCAGACTGCATTTGAAGAGGGCCAATGAGGTGCTCTGTTTGACATGAAGTGGGAGACTGTTCCAAAGATGTGGTAACCTCTGGGAGACAAATTTGTCCCTCCAGAAAGTTCTATTAATGTCACGTACCCGGTTAAGGTCTTTAAAGTGAGCAACCTGTGTACCATTTGACTTATGGATATGCAGCATTTCCAATAAAGCAGGGTCACAGATTGCCTTGTATGCAAGGCAGAGATCACCTCTGAGTAGTCTGTATGAAACAGAATAAAGTGACAGTGATTTCAGACAATCCACATAGGACAGATGCTGAAGGCCTTGAATTTTCCTTGCGAGGAACCTTTGTGGTCTCTCCAATTGCTGCAGGTTCTTGGAAAGGTACTACCAAAAGGGGCATTGTACTCAATTATTCACCTGATGAGTGAAGAGTGCAGGAAGGTTATAACTTCTTTTTTTCTGGAGGCAATGCTCTTACTTATGAGATGAGTAGTACAGAATGCCCTTCTTACCATTATAGAGACATGGTGGTGAAAGTTAAGTTTTGCTGTCAACCTGTATGCCCAGGTCTCTGACCAATGAGTGCATATGTAAGGTGTTGCTATTGATGTGGTAGTTAGCAGGACTTCACTGTTACTTAAAGGGATAATAATAAACTTTTTGCATTGAGTTTAAGGCCATGACTTTGGCAACAATCATTTGTTTGTGTAAGACCTTTTTGCAGGATGTTGACATAATTTGGAGATTCTATGACCACAACTAGTTTGCAGTCATCAGCAAACTTTGTCAGCCACAGACCTTCATTTTTTGCATGTACTTGAGAAATAGATTGCAAGCAGTAGTAGTCCCAGGACTGATACCTGTGGAACACTACTGGTTACTGGTCTGCTGTTGGATGTGGATTCCCATATTTTGACTATATGGGTTCTATCAGTGACCCAGTTATTGATCCATCTAATGATTTACGGGTTGATGCCAAGCTGGGTGAGTTTGCAAATGATGCCTGAGTGGGGAAAAGTGTCAAATGCTTTGGCTAATTCTAGGTAGACTATATGCATGGATTTCCCCTCATCCAGAGCCTTGGTGACTGTGTCATAGATGTCAAGCAGCTGTTAAAGGCATGCACTCCCTTTGACAAATCCAAACTGAGTAGGGTCAAGTGTTTGGAGATTACCTATATCATTGTTGATAAGGTCCATGCTGATTTGCTTCATGGCCTTACAGATAAGGATAGTCAGGCTAATAGGTCTATAGTTCCCAGGGTCAGTGGAAGTACCACCTTTGTGCAAGGGAATAACCGTGGTCATTTTCCATTCAGCTGGGATGAAGCTGGAGCTTAGAATATGAAATGATATGATACTTTCTAGCTAGTTTCACTGTGTGTGAGGTATTAACTGGTAATTTTCTACATTTGTTAAGCATCTGTTTCAGTTTGTTTGTTTCCTGCCTTCCCTGTAAGTAGTCTAATCGAGATACAGATTTGCTGTAACTAGGACTGTTTGTAAGTTTCTGAGTCTCCAAGCCTTTCTGTGTTGGAGGGAAGCCTTCTAGGTTATCAGTGGGAGTGGTAAGCACTAGGTAGCTTATCTAAAAAAAAAAAACACTTTATGCATCGTTTCTTAGCTAGGGTTAAACTATTCCTGGCGCCATAAAATCTGCTCTTCAAATTTTCCCTTAGAACTAGCCAGGTGTTTTAGTTTTAGCAATCAAATCTGTTTCTTTGAGCTCAGCACTTGTTTAGAACTTGTAAGCACTAAATAAGATACAAATTACTACAGCACTCAACTTTCCTCACTTGTCTAGAAGAAAACAGTTTTTAGTACTTAATAAATAAGCACTTATCCATGCATGTCTAAGGGTCAGCTCCCGGTGTTTTCTCCTGTTTACCTGATGAATCTGGGCATCTTGGGGCAATGCAGCAATTGCCTCATGTACACAAACAACCCTCTCCTCCTACCACCCAACACTACAACCTGTGAGAGATGCACTTATATAGCCAAACTGGAAGCAAAGCTCTCTTCACCCAAGACTGGACTAGACAGTCAAGAGGAGAAGGTAAACACTTGCACCACACCACACTCATCACATAGTCCCTCAAAACCTATACCACCAAAACACACACATAGAAACACAAAACACGCACCTATATTTATGGAGGCTCTCAATAAAAATCTGCCCAAGCAACAGGGACCTCCAAAGCAGAAATGCAAGCAACCTCCACCACCCCCCCAACACAGCCCAAATGACACATACCCACAAATTCAGTGTGTTACTCAACCACAGTCCGTAAGTCATAACAATGTATCCAACACTCTAGTCAAAGTTGCCTCTATAGTCAGGCACACTGATGTTCCACTCACCAGACTAAACAAGGAGAAAATTACTGCTAGCTGCCTGTTGAGTGCCAGGATCCACCACATAATGCATGCACTCAGGTCACTCCACAACAAGTTCTGTACTATTCAGTTTCTAATGTATATACATGTAAATATGCATTGTATATTATACCATGTTGATATTTTACTGTGCTTATGTTTTACTATATAAATTTTACTAATTGCTTGATTGTTACTATGTCTACTATGTTTTACGGAGCTTTTCTCCCTGGGCTCCACTGAAAACAGGCTCCTTGAGCCCAGTGGACCTCCCTGGTCTTCAAACTGGAAATAAATAAATAAATAAGTACAAATATGACTCTGTCATTGTCTATGTTGGTATGAATGACCTGAGATGTACCTCCCTGGACTATATGAAAAGAGATATGGAGGAGCGGTCTGATCTTGTAGCCCAAGCAGGTATGATCCTAGCCCTGAGTAGCATCCTGCCATCACCCAGAATGATACCAAAATACAAGGACAAAATGATTGACTTCAACAATTGGTTAAGCTTCTGGTGTCATTCTAAGGGGTTCCAGTATCTGTCTGCCTGGGATGACATGATCAACAAATCACAATGCTTTGCCAGAGATGGCCTGCACCTGTCGCCCTTGGGATTCTGGATACTGGCTAAGGCTCTTGCCACCCCTATATAATGCCTACTTTAGGCAAGGTTCAAATGACAAATTCACCACTGTAACAGGTACAAGCAAGCAAAGTCTGAGGTAATGCTACTCAATGCTAGAAGTCGAAACATCAAAATGCACTCACTCGAGGCACTCCTTAAAATGGAGAATATCGACATCAGAGCAGTGACAGAGACCTGGTTCAAGACTCCAGATAGCACCCCTGCATTACCAGGCTATAATTCATGCCACACCTTTTGGCCACCTAACCTGGACCAAAACACTAAAGGTGGAGGCATGTCCATATTCATTAAGGATATCCACACCTCCGGGCTAGTTGCTCAGCATAATGCATCTGAGATTATCCAAGTGCAACTAACTCTGGGCAAGTCCGCAATCAAAATTGTAGCTTGCTACAGATCTCCCACCATGCCCTAGGATTCCCACTCCTCATTTCTTGATACACTGGAAAATATTAGGGTACAACCTAACACCCTAATAATGGGCAATTTCAACTACCCCACCATTAACAGGGAAAACTACTCATGTAGCAACTCTTTTGTTTAATGTTTTCTGTAATTCATAAATTCCAATGCCTTGGATCAACTTAACCACACCCTCACCAGGGGCAGCAATATCCTAGACCTGGTCATTACCCACATGGGCAACCGGTGTT
>NC_056733.1:1247786525-1247991525 GCF_019279795.1 Protopterus annectens | reverse complement strand
CATGATGACAACACTATCATCCTGTGGAACTTGACCAGACCACGGCGTGTGACACAAATCTACACTGAGGTATTCACTCAGCACTGTCAGATATGGCCATAAACACATATATCACCAAGTGGGTAGACCACTGGATCACATATGTGGCATAATATGTTGAAATGTTTGAAGTGACCTATATCTTGAGTCCAGTGATCAGGTCCATACATCAGGGTTGTATGCTAGGCCCTTTTCTATCCATTATTTAAGTAACAGATGTCAAAAATAACATACACATCCTGTGTCCAAACAGCTGTCTGGAGGACTACTGATTGTGACAATCACTGACTTCAGCTGTGATACTAGTATAATTCACACAGTATCAACACACACCAAAGATTGCTACCACAGCCATGACAACATAGGAGATGAAATAAAAACATGGGAGGATTTATTAAGTTATGAAAACAAACAACCCAATGATAATGTATACATCACACCCCTATAAGCAGACCAAGTGGTATATGATCTGTGTTCTGGGATAGGTGGTATGTGGAACAGTCACTAGCATGTTGCCAAAGTGGTGACTACTCCCTTGTATGTAACAGAACTCCTTAGTATGTGCAGGACATCCACATCAAAAGCCATAATACCTCCATAGTTCACAGCCTTCATCACACCAATTACTGAGTACAATGCATCTTTCTTCATGTACCTCCCTAAATATCTTCCAGTGATATGTAGCTGAAATGCACCGTCTTTGCCAAAGCAAGCTTTCACACATCTTATTGGCCTTATTTAGATATTATTTTTGTGGCATGAACATTACTCTTTGATAGTGTGGTACCCTATCAAGGTGCTATACCAGATACATGTGTGATACCTGTTCCAGTGATCCCCACAGAACATACATAGCTGCCTGACAACATTGAGGGCATGGGTTGCATTTGTGACGGTGTGGATTGTGCTATATATATGCCATGTACACCAGTCAGCTAGCTGGGATTGATCATAATGTCACATACAGGTATAGTGGTGTCCCTCCTAACACCTCCAGTAAATGTTACAATGTCAAGACTATGTGCTTGATTACTCTCATAGATTGCTGACATGTCATAATACTTGTACAAGTGTATTCATGCAGAAGAATCCATGATCACTCAGAATCACATATGTTTATGTCAGAGACACGGGATTACTGGTGGTATTATTCTGATATTGACCCTGATTATGCTTGCTTCTGTTTACTGTTGTCCATGGACCTGTAACTGTATCCTACTTGTAGGAGAATTTGCTGACATTGCAGGCCTATTCAGGCAAATCAGTTTGCACAGTTTCATAATATACATCCATCCCTGATTGTATATAACATCCCTGATAGATGCCTTTTCCATTGTTCATGTCAGGTTGCTATGACAAAGGCAACTTCTCCATTGTTATGTCACCTTGTCTGACAGTCACATAACATACATTTACACTGTACTGTCCATGCTGTACCATGTCAGTATGCGATTAGCGTTACTGCTACAACTGTCTTCTATTTACATGCCTTCATCTGCTGTGTATTATGAAGCTTCACCTGTCTTCATTCCGTGTTTATTCCTAGAATTTATCTGTGTATCCCTATACAATAAACATACTACCCCTGACTGTTTATTTTAAATGGCAGTCCATGTACAGTACAAATCATTTACACAACTTTTGTTCAGAATGCCTGAAATGGTATTCCACAATAATCTGCACTGTATTCACTGTCCTGTAATGTGTTTGGACCATATACATTGCTATATTATTAACCCTGGTAATCTTTATGACATTCCGCACAATCCCACAGACCTTGTTTGCCCATAGGTGAACAGGTCTATATGTCTGCTGCTATCAGTATTGCTTTAATTGGTTTTCTGAAGAAACCACTCTTGCTTACGTTTAAACAAAATGTACAGCATAAATATGCAATTAGTGCTGTTGCTCACTACACAAACCATGCAGGCTTTGAGCAAAACCTACACAGAGTTTATTGAATCCCAGCAGACAACTTTCAACTTGATATCTGTTTGTTATCAGTATAACCCTTTTTTTTCTTTTTCAACTTTCTTATTATTTTTTATTTAATATAAAAAAAAAGTAATCTCCTTGGTATCCCCGAAGTCTCAAAACAACCCACTAAAGTGTAGTGGGTCTAAAAACAAAACAGTGTAAGAAACTTCTCTGTGTGTTTTCAGTCCATATATTTCTAGTTGATAAAGTAAACACAGTGCCACACCACGAAGTAACAAAAACTTGACCAAATAACAATCCTTTGTTGAGGTCCTGAAAAACCACTGCTCGGACAAGAAAGTATAAAGGCGACTTACTTTATTCCAAGTAAAAAACCAACAGAAAAACTCTGTTCAAAGCATACGAAATATTTCCTGGTTAAGCGCTTTCATCTGCACAAATGCAAATTTCATCAGAACCAAGATCAAGGCACTGGGAACTCTTTTTAAAAGCTGATTTTGGCACCAAAAATCAAAACCCTTTTGAATTAAAATGACAATAGAATAATACTATAAAAAATGTACAAAGGTATTTAACTTCCAGTGTAAACAACCTACTTATTTAGTTGAGGTAATAAATATAATGTTTTTAAATTAAACTATCCTAAAAGTCAGTCTATTAAGAAGAAACAGTCCATTAACAAAAATCAATCTATTAATAAAAATGGTTTGATACTAATGTGATCGTTTAATCCAGGATGAGTAGTGGCGTCACATAACATTTCCACTTACTTTCTAATAGTCCCAAAAAAATTTTCCAGTTGCCTTCGCAACTCTTAGGGTCAATATGATCAATGATACTAAAAATAAAAGTGTGTTCCTGCCCTCTATCTAAAACATGTTTACTTAGAGCATTATTACCATCTTGTTTTTTGATCTTGTATAAATGCTCATAAATTCTAGTTTTTAATTTTCTCTCAGTCTTCCCGATAGAGTATGCATTACATACAATACATATGGCAACATAAACTACTCTAGATGTATTGCAATTACCTGCTAAACTAACCAATCTAGTTTTTGTAATATTGTTCAACGTTATTACCTTAGCTTCATTGATGCTCTTACACTGATTACAGGCGCCACCTTTGGTTGTTCCTTTTTTATTAATGTCCTTACCCCTCGCCTTCTTGGTGGCCTTTTTGCTCTCTAACATGTTTTTAATGTTTGAAGATGTTTTATAAACACATTTTGGGGTAGTCCCCACTATTTTCCCTACTTCAACTGATAAAGTTAAAATGTTCCAATGTTTTACTAAAATTTCTTTTATTACATTTGTGTAAGGACTGAACATAATCACACAAATGTTGGTGTTATTATAATTGTCCCTCTTTTTGGGGTTAAATGGTTTCCCCAACAAGGGTGGGTACTTGTGACCACATTCCTTTTTGACTAAAGTAACTATAGGAGTTAACATAGAGTCTGGATACCCTCTGTTGATGAACATATTATAAATATTATCCAATTCTTTTTCCATAATGTTTTTGTTGGATGACATACATGCTGCACGTATGCATTGACCTTTAAACACATTTTTGAAAACGTGTGGTGGATGACTACTCCCATAAAATATATAATCATTGGAGAAAGTGTCCTTCCTGTAGATTTTTGATTCAAAACCTATTGTACTGTTGTTGACATAGGTGTCTAAATTTGAGATCCCTTCCTTTTCTACCTTATAAGTGAATTTCAAGAAACAAGTCGTCTTATTTAAGTAATCAATGAAACTCTTGATAAGATCTTCAGGTCCCTTCAAAAGGATAAATAAATCGTCAAGGTATCTTGTGTAATACACCATATATTTATAGTATTCACTAGGGAATATGTATAGAGATTCCCATTCTAACATGACCAGGTTGGCGAACACTGGGGCACAAGAAGCGCCCATAGCAACGCCCCTGGTCTGTCAGAACACTTCTCCTTGAAAATGAAGGTAGTTGTGATCCAGAATTAACCCCATCATATCGACAATGAGGTTAATTTTGTCCCAACTCAAAGTGGAATGTTTCCTTAAACTTTCAAAAAAGTATTCCAACCCAATGTCTTTTAGAATACTTGAAAAAAGGTCAACAACGTCAATTGTTAGAAAAAGAAGGTCACTTTGCCAAATTTCTGGGGTTAAATTTGCTAAAAAGTTCCATGAATCCTTAGTATGATGTCTGACGTTATCATAAACGTGCTTGGTCCATCCATCAATAGTGACCCCCATGTTGTATGTCTTGGAATTAGAACCGGAAATAATAGGTCTAAAAGGGGGTTTGTCCAGACATTTGTTTATTTTTGGGATGCCAAAAATGTTGGCCATCCTCGGAAATTCTTCTCGAATGAATTCATAGACCTCATTAGTTATTCGGTTATCTAGTAAATATTCCTCTAAAACAAGGTCTATTCTCCTATACCCTATATTAACTTGGTTAACTGAAACTTCTTCATAATTACCAGAAAGGTGGAGTATGTTGTGAATTTCGTTGTTGTAATCTAAGGTAGTGAAAACAACTATACCTCCACCTTTATCTGGTTTCATGATCCTGATGTCATGGTTGGCCATAATGTTTTTCAGAACTTCCCTTTCTTTAATATTTAGGTTGTTCCTAAACAACCCACCATAATCTAGATTAGTTTTAATGTTTGAATATAACCAATATCGGTCTTTACTTACTAATTTTTCAAAATTGGCTATGTTCGGGTGGTAATTTGGAATATACGCACTTTTTTTCTTTAATTTATTAATGTTGTTGTGTCTATCCCTTTCATCTGTTTCACTGAACTGTATGGCCAAATTAAGTCTGCGACAAAATAACTTCATTTCCTTAATTGTATCTATTATATTAAATCTTGCCGTATTTCATCCCTTTGCTGAACAGGGAGAAAAATTCTTCATTAATGTTTACATCAGTGTAATTATATACATTGAAACCATTAGAAGTGTGGATAGTTAGGTGTGCATTTTCACTAATTTGAATTTGGTCACCTTCAGAGGTATCGGGAAGACCAGCTTGAAAATTTAAAGGAGTTAGTGAATCGTAGGTGTAAATTTCAATTGGGGGGTTGAACTCTTTAACGTCTTTACCACCTAATGCCCCTTTCTGAAAATCTAATACCTCTTTTTGTATGTTTTTGGAGGTGGATAGAATCTTCCCCCCTGAAAATTTACATCTTCCTCGTGTCTTTTTGAGTCCGTACGACCCCTAAAGTCTCTATCCATGTCAATAAAAGTAGACACTTGTGTTACTTTATCATATGGCCACACGTAGGCTCTATTACTCTTATAGGAATCAAGGTCCCTTTCAATTTTCCTATTCTTCCTACTGTGTGTGTCCGTTGCTCTGTGTTCTGCTATTTGGAACTGTTTGTGATATAGGTCATACCATTGCTCAAAATTGTCGTCCTGGATAATCTCCTCGTTAACCTTCTCAATTTCATTAGTAATATTTGATATTTTATCTTCATTGTATTTCATAAATTTCTTCATGAACAAAAAACAAAGTCATCAAACATTTTGTTAAAATCATTAATAACATGGCTGTTGAATTCTAAGCCCAAAGGTAACTTAAAAAAATGTAACCCTTTGGGTACAATCTGTAAGTTGATGCATTGTTGCAAATAAGCATTGTCTATTTTTATGCTTTTAATATGCACCGATTTCTTTCCTAAACTATATATTTTATGCTTAATAGATCCACCATCATTGTTATTTCTTGAATTATGTAATGCATTTCTCTCACCATATTTAAAAACAACTTCATGGTTTAAAAAATTCTCAATTACATCATTTTTGTAACATCTATTGGGTGCTATCATTGAATGTCCTTTTTAACTCAGAACATTAAATCTGTCATTAGGGCTTGAAACCACTTCTTTTAAAACAGTACCTTTGTATGTGTCTTGGCGTTTAGCCATAGAGGAATATGTTTTGACCACTTCACGGTGTTTAGGTTTTGTTCCTAGTCTCTGCGTTTCGTCGTCCAATTGGAATAGACTGAAGTCGAAAGTGCAGTCCACATCTAAAAAATTATTTAGAACGTTCTCTTTGGAAACTAAATCCTTATTAACATGTCTTGTACCCTGGCGTACAAAAACGCCTTCCAAGACAGTGTTGTGCGCATTAGACACTTGCCCATTTGGTATGTCATTAGAAATACTGCTGTTAAGTTCGAAATTCCCCTCCAGCAATGTTTTTGCGTTGTTGTTAAAAGTTTTATCACTTGGGTTGATATCTACAGCCCCCGACTGGGACTGCTGTTTAGAAATGTCAGTTAGTTTGCTGACTAAATCCAGTAACTTACTGATGTCAGCCTGTAAAGATGTAACCTCCGCCCTCAAGGATAGCAGCTCCTCCCTGTCCGATAAAGCCGGCGGTGAATCTAAGACCTCAGCCATCAGGATAAAGTAAACACAGTGCCACACCACGAAGTAACAAAAACTTGACAAAATAACAATCCTTTGTTGAGGTCCTGAAAAACCACTGCTCAGACAAGAAAGTATAAAAGCGATGTACTTTATTCCAAGTAAAAAACCAACAGAAAAACTCTGTTCAAAGCATACGAAATATTTCCTGGTTAAGCGCTTTCATCTGCACAAATGCAAATTTCATCAGAACCAAGATCAAGGCGCTTGGAACTCTTTTTAAAAGCTGATTTTTGGCGCCAAAAATTAAAACCCTTTTGAATTAAAATGACAATAGAATAATACTATAAAAAATGTACAAAGGTATTTAACTTCCAGTGTAAACAACCTACTTATTTAGTTGAGGTAATAAATATAATGTTTTTAAATTAAACTATCCAAAAAGTCAGTCTATTAATAAGAAGAAACAGTCCATTAACAAAAATCAATCTATTAATAAAAATAAAAACCATTTTTATTAATAGATTGATTTTTGTTAATGGACTGTTTCTTCTTATTAATAGATTGACTTTTAGGATAGTTTAATTTAAAAACATTATATTTATCACCTCAACTAAATAAGTAGGTTGTTTACACTGGAAGTTAAATACCTTTGTACATTTTTTATAGTATTATTCTATTGTCATTTTAATTCAAAAGGGTTTTGATTTTTGGCACCAAAATCAGCTTTTAAAAAGAGTTCCAAGCGCCTTGATCTTGGTTCTGATGAAATTTGCATTTGTGCAGATGAAAGCGCTTAACCAAGAAATATTTCGTATGCTTTGAACAGAGTTTTTCTGTTGGTTTTATACTTGGAATAAAGTACATCGCTTTTATACTTTCTTGTCCGAGCAGTGGTTTTTCGGGACCTCAACAAAGGATTGTTATTTGGTCAAGTTTTTGTTACTTCGTGGTGTGGCACTGTGTTTACTTTATCCTGATGGCTGAGGTCTTAGATTCACCGCCGGCTTTATCGGACAGGGAGGAGCTGCTATCCTTGAGGGCGGAGGTTACATCTTTACAGGCTGACGTCAGTAAGTTGCTGGATTTAGTCAGCAAACTAACTGACATTTCTAAACAGCAGTCCCAGTCGGGGGCTGTAGATATCAACCCAAGTGATAAAACTTTTAACAACAACGCAAAAACATTGCTGGAGGGGAATTTCGAACTTAACAGCAGTATTTCTAATGACATACCAAATGGGCAAGTGTCTAATGCGCACGACACTGTCTTGGAAGGCGTTTTTGTATGCCAGGGTACAAGACATGTTAATAAGGATTTCGTTTCCAAAGAGAACGATCTAAATAATTCTTTAGATGTGGACTGCACTTTCAACTTCAGTCTATTCCAATTGGACGACGAAATGCAGGGACTAGGAACAAAACCTAAACACCGTGAAGTGGTCAAAACGTATTCCTCTATGGCTAAACGCCAAGACACATACAAAGGTACTGTTTTAAAAGAAGTGGTTTCAATCCCTAATGACAGATTTAATGTTCTGAGTAAAAAAGGACATTCAATGATAGCACCCAATAGATGTTACAAAAATGATGTAATTGAGAATTTTTTAAACCATGAAGTTGTTTTTAAATATGGTGAGAGAAATGCATTACATAATAATTCAAGAAATAACAATGATGGTGGATCTATTAAGCATAAAATATATAGTTTAGGAAAGAAATTGGTGCATATTAAAAGCATAAAAATAGACAATGCTTATTTGCAACAATGCATCAACTTACAGATTGTACCCAAAGGGTTACGTTTTTTAAGTTACCATTGGGCTTAGAATTCAACAGCCATGTTATTAATGATTTTAACAAAATGTTTGATGACTTTGGTTTTTTGTTCATGAAGAAACTTATGAAATACAATGAAGATAAAATATCTAATATTTCTAATGAAATTGAGAAGGTTAACGAGGAGATTATCCAGGACGACAGTTTTGAGCAATGGTATGACCTATATCACAAACAGTTCCAAATAGTAGAACACAGAGCAACGGACACACACAGTAGGAAGAATAGGAAAATTGAAAGGGACCTTGATTCCTATAAGAGTAATAGAGCCTACGTGTGGCCACATGATAAAATAACACAAGTGTCTACTTTTATTGACATGGATAGAGACTTTAGGGGTCGTAAGGACTCAAAAAGACACGAGGAAGATGTAAATTTTCAGGGGGGAAGATTCTATCCACCTCCAAAAACATACAAAAAGAGGTATTAGATTTTCAGAAAGGGGCATTAGGTGGCAAAGACTTTAAAGAGTTCAACCCCCCAATTGAAATTTACACCTATGATTCACTAACTCCTTTAAATTTTCAAGCTGGTCTTCCCGATACCTCTGAAGGTGACCAAATTCAAATTAGTGAAAACGCACACCTAACTATCCACACTTTTAACTGTTTCAATGTATATAATTACACTGATGTAAACATTAATGAAGAATTTTTCTCCCTGTTCAGCAAAGGGATGAAATACATTCCTACGGCAAGATTTAATATAATAGATACAATTAAGGAAATTAAGTTATTTTGCCGCAGACTTAATTTGGCCATACAGTTCAGTGAAACAGACGAAAGGGATAGACACAACAACATTAATAAATTAAAGAAAAAAGTGCGTATATTCCAAATTACCTCCTGAACATAGCCAATTTTGAAAAATTAGTAAGTAAAGACCTATATTGGTTATATTCAAACATTAAAACTAATCTAGATTATGGTGGGTTGTTTAGGAACAACCTAAATATTAAAGCAAGGGAAGTTCTGAAAAACATTATGGCCAACCATGACATCAGGATCATGAAACCAGATAAAGGTGGAGGTATAGTTGTTTTCACTACCTTAGATTACAACAACGAAATTCACAACATACTCCACCTTTCTGGTAATTATGAAGAAGTTTCAGTTAACCAAGTTAATATAGGGTATAGGAGAATAGACCTTGTTTTAGAGGAATATTTACTAGATAACCGAATAACTAATGAGGTCTATGAATTCATTCGAGAAGAATTTCCGAGGATGGCCAACATTTTTGGCATCCCAAAAATAAACAAATGTCTGGACAAACCCCCTTTTAGACCTATTATTTCCGGTTCTAAATCCAAGACATACAACATGGGGGTCACTATTGATGGATGGACCAAGCACGTTTATGATAACGTCAGACATCATACTAAGGATTCATGGAACCTTTTAGCAAATTTAACCCCAGAAATTTGGCAAAGTGACCTTCTTTTTCTAACAATTGACGTTGTTGACCTTTTTTCAAGTATTCCAAAAGACATTGGGTTGGAATACTTTTTTGAAAGTTTAAGGAAACATTCCACTTTGAGTTGGGACAAAATTAACCTCATTGTCGATATGATGGGGTTAATTCTGGATCACAACTACCTTCATTTTCAAGGAGAAGTGTTCAGACAGACCAGGGGCGTTGCTATGGGCGCTTCTTGCGCCCCAGTGTTCGCCAACCTGGTCATGTTAGAATGGGAATCTCTATACATATTCCCTAGTGAATACTATAAATATATGGTGGATTACACAAGATACCTCGATGATTTATTTATCCTTTGGAAGGGACCTGAAGATCTTATCAAGAGTTTCATTGATTACTTAAATAAGACAACTTGTTTCTTGAAATTCACTTATAAGGTAGAAAAGGAAGGGATCTCATATTTAGACACCTATGTCAACAACAGTACAATAGGTTTTGAATCGAAAATCTACAGGAAGGACACTTTCTCCAATGGTTATATATTTTATGGGAGTAGTCATCCACCACACGTTTTCAAAAACGTGTTTAAAGGTCAATGCATACATGCAGCACGTATGTCGTCCAACAAAAACATTATGGAAAAAGAATTGGATAATATTTATAATATGTTCATCAACAGAGGGTATCCAGACTCTATGTTAACTCCTATAGTTACTTTAGTCAAAAAGGAATGGGGTCACAAGTACCCACCCTTGTTGGGGAAACCATTTAACCCCAAAAAGAGGGACAATTATAATAACACCAACATTTGTGTGATTATGTCCAGTCCTTACACAAATGTAATAAAAGAAATTTTAGTAAAACATTGGAACATTTTAACTTTATCAGATGAAGTGGGGAAAATAGTGAGGACTACCCCAAAATGTGTTTATAAAACATCTTCAAACATTAAATACATGTTAGAGAGCATAAAGGCCACCAAGAAGGCGAGGGGTAAGGACATTAATAAAAAAGGAACAACCAAATGTGGCGCCTGTAATCAGTGTAAGAGCATCAATGAAGCTAAGGTACTAACGTTGAACAATATTACAAAAACTAGATTGGTTAGTTTAGCAGGTAATTGCAATACATCTAGAGTAGTTTATGTCGCCATATGTATTGTATGTAATGCATACTATATCAGGAAGACCGAGAGAAAATTAAAAACTAGAATTTATGAGCATTTATATAAGATCAAAAAACAAGATAGTAATAATGCTCTAAGTAAACATGTTTTAGATAGAGGGCAGGAACACACTTTTATTTTTAGTATCATTGATCATATTGACCCTAAAGGTTGCGAAGGGAACTGGAAAATTTTTTTGGGACTATTAGAAAGTAAGTAGCAAATGTTATGTGACGCCACTACTCGTCCTGGATTAAACAATCACATTAGTATCAAACCATTTTTATTAATAGATTGATTTTTGTTAATGGACTTTTTTTTCTTATTAATAGACTGACTTTTAGGATAGTTTAATTTAAAAACATTATATTTATTACCTCAACTAAATAAGTAGGTTGTTTACTCTGGAAGTTAAATACCTTTGTACATTTTTTATAGTATTATTCTATTGTCATTTTAATTCAAAAGGGTTTTGATTTTTGGCGCAAAAATCAGCTTTTAAAAAGAGTTCCAAGCTCCTTGATCTTGGTTCTGATGAAATTTGCATTTGTGCAGATGAAAGCGCTTAACCAGGAAATATTTCGTATGCTTTGAACAGAGTTTTTCTGTTGGTTTTTTACTTGGAATAAAGTACATCGCTTTATACTTTCTTGTCCGAGCAGTGGTTTTTCGGGACCTCAACAAATGATTGTTATTTGGTCATATATTTCTAGTTAATCATTGTATATTAATCAGATCAGACAACAGTAGTAGAAGTACCAAACGTAAACTCGTCAAGTCAAAAAGTAATAATAGAACATATATAATTCTACAGCACTACTAAGTATTCGAAAGTAATCCAAGCAAGGCAGGCAGTCTGTTTCCAGTCGAAAATCCTATATTAAGTACACAGACAAGCGATCCAAGTAAAACAATAATAGAGTAATCATTTCCTCACAAGTTTTCTAAATATATATATACATTTAATCAGGCATGGGAGTGGTATATTGTACTGTAAAACAAAGTGTTATTGGTACACATGTTAAATTCACATCCCTTCCCCCATCAGTGTGACATTCGAGCTAGTCCTGCCCTACCTAGCAGCTGTCATAATAATATATAGCCCTAATGTACTTTAATGGTACATCTTATTTAACCAAATTATTAAGTAGATTATTAAGTCTGTGATTTTATACAAGGCAACATACTACATGGCTGGAAATATATCAACCTTAGTTCATTTGCATCAAAATTATATAAATATATACATATACATTTTGCATGTAAAAATCAGTTTTTATTTTCATAACCTATTGTTAACAAAGATCGCTTTCATCCTTCTAGACTTCTTCAGCTCTGTGTACAAGAACCCTAAAAACCTATATAATTGTATAATTAGTTAGTATTGTTATTACCATCATTTTGAATAAAGTGGAAAAAAGAGAACCAGAAAAAAATAAATAAAAAAATATATATGTATGATGATGGAAACAAAATATACACTTAAATTTCAAATAATTTAAAATGGTATTTAAAAACAATTTGTAGAAAAAAATAAAATAAAATACAATTAGTCATGCAAACATTAGTTCATTCATTTGTTTATAGGAAGGCCAGGAATATTAGAAGTTTTGTTGAATTTAAACCTAGACCATGTTGAAAAAGCACTAAAAGATGTTTAACTAATTGGACATTTTGTATATTTATACAGCAAGGTGATAGTTTTTATTGCCCTTATTTAAAGAAGATCATTAAAATCAGTCATGGGGGTGACTGTAACACTAAAAAAGTAATTTACAGGGCACAGTGCAATGAATGTGATGCATTCTATGTGGGCAAGACTCTGGATGTAAAAATAATGCACTAGCCAAACACCTTTCTCTTCCTAAAAGACACACAGGTTTTAAGTTCCAGATCCTGGATCGCATAGACATGGGTGATCTTGAAGGAGACATCCCGAATATTCTGGAGAAACATGAACTCATGTGGCAATTAAAGCTGAACTCTTTTAGAAAGCCTGGACTAAATTACTACTGTTCAATTAAAAGTGTACTGGAACTTAGAAAATTGCCACATTGTTTACATGACTAATTGTATTTTATTTTATTTTTTTCTACAAATTGGTTTTAAATACCATTTTAAATCATTTGAAGTTTAAGTGTATATTTAGTTTCCATCGTCATACATATATATTTTTTTTTTATTTTTTTCTGGTTCTCTTTTTTTCCACTTTATTCAAAATGATGGTAATAACAATACTCACTAATTATACAATTATATAGGTTTTTAGGGTTCTTGTACACAGACCTGAAGAAGTCTAGAAGGACAAAAGCGATCTTTGTTAACAATAGGTTATGAAAATAGAAACTGATTTTTACATGCAAAATGTATATGTATATATTTATATGTAATTCTTGATCTCAAAATGAACTAAGGTTGATATATTTCCAGCCATGTAGTATATTGCCTTGTATAAAATCACAGACTTAATAATCTACTTAATAATTTGGTTAAATAATATGTACCATTAAAGTACATTAGGGCTATATATTATTATGACAGCTACTAGGTAGGGCAGGACCAGCTCAAATGTCACACTGATGGGGGAAGAGATGTGAATTTAACATGTGTACCAATAACACTTTGTTTTACAGCACAATAAACCACTCCCATGCCTCATAAAAAGTATATATATATTTAGAAAGCTTGTGAGGAAATTATTACTCTATTTTTGTTTTACTTGGATCGCTTGTCTGTGTACTTAATAAAGGATTTTCGACTGGAAACAGACTGCCTGCCTTGCTTGGATTACTTTCGAATACTTAGTAATGCTCTAGAATTATATATTTTCTATGATTACTTTTTGACTTGACGAGTTTACGTTCACCACTTCTACTACTATTGTTTGATCTGATTAATATACAGTGATTAACTAGAAATATATGGACTGAAAATCTTCCACACACTGAAGTTTCTTACACTGTTTTATTTTTATTAATATCAAAACATTATAATGATAACAAATTTTACAACTAAAGAGACAGATTGAGGTTAAGTAAATCACAATTTATTTCTGGCAGGCATACTCCTTCATTGCAAAATTAGCCATTGCCATCAAAGTCTTAATGTTCAATTACTTTAACCTCCAACTGTGGAGCTGTACAGCCACACTATTATTCAAAAATGTATGGGTTTCATCTAAAGTGAATGGTTAATAGGCCTTCCCAGTGCTAATCTTGGGACAACTGGGTACCAGACAACCAGCTAATGAGGGAATTTCTGGTGTATTTCCACAAGATCTCTCCAAATACAACGCAAGAGTTTTCACTTAGGGCTCTTCCTAATGTTATTTCACCCTAAATGGTGTTAGAAAAATATGTATTAATGTGTGTGCTTAATGCTAATTAGAAACTAAATGAGTTAACACGTTTTTCATTCTATTTTATATACACTATTTTATACACAGCTTAGTTTTATATGAGACTAAAAGATGCTTTTGAAACTGCAGTGTGCTTTCTGAAACTTGCAAGAGGCAAGAAGGGATGGGAGGGTGGCCTAATGGTTAAAGTGTTTGCCTTACAAACACAAGGTGCAGCGTTTGAGTCTCACAAGGGATAATTGGCTAAGCTTAAAATGGCTTGCAGGGGCAGTTAGCTTAGTACAAATATATAAAACAAATATTTTCCCCCTCCCCCTCAAAAGAGCAAGTATCATTCCCGGCAGAGTGCAGCCTCCCAAACATCCCTGATGCTCAGGTGAAGGCCACCCTCTCCAAAGCAAAAAACACTGCTTCCATGGGACCAGATGGCATCCTGGGTTGTGTCCTACATGAACTCCAAGAAGAACTAATCCCTCAAGTAAAACTGCTGTACAATCTCAGCCTCACTACAGGATATGTGCCCAAAGAATGGAGTACAGCAACAGTGGTCCCACTCCACAAAGGTGGCACCTCTGCGGACCCTGAAAACTATCGCCCCATAAGCCTGACTAGCCTAGTCTGCAGGGCTATGGAGAGGATCATCATGGAACTCGTAAACAAAGACATTGGGGACCTACAGACACTAGATCTTGCCCAATTTGGCTTCGTCAAGGGCAGATCCTGCCTTTTGAACCTGAACGACTTCTTCGAAACAGTCACCAAGATGAAGGGAAGGTAGTCCACACAGCCTATCTGGACCTCACAAAGGCATTTGACACAATACCCCACTCGGGCATCATAGATTAGCTATCCAGCCTAAATATAAACCCCTATGTCACAAGATGGGTCGCAAACTGGCTCAAAGACAGAACCCACAGAGTCAGAGTTGCTGGAGCCATGTCAGACTCGAAAGCGGTCACAAGTGGCATCCCACAAGGTTCTGTCCTGGGACCTCTCTTGTTTGGTATTTACTTTTCTGAGGTACAGGCCAATGTGGGAGGACTATGGCTCACCAAGTTCGCAGATGACTGCAAACTGGGCGTCATAATCGACTCTCCAGCTGACACAAACATCCTTCAAAAAGGTCTCGCAGATACGGATAACTGGTGCCAGAGCCATGGTCTAAAGCTAAATGCCAAAAAGTGTATAGTCGTACCATTTGGCAAAACCAATGTGACCACAAATTACCACATAGGTGGTAACCCATTAAGTACAGAGAAAGTAATTAGGGATCTGGGGACCCAAGTTGATAGCAATCTCTCCTTTGACAACCACATTGCCAAAGTGGTTAGAAAGACCTCCTACATAGCCCACCTCATCATGAAAGGATTCACATCTAGATCAAGAGAGGTAATCATGCCCCTTTATTCATCCCTCATCAGGCACATCATAGAATACAATGCCCCCTTTGGGATGTACCTTACCTGACACCTGCAGCAATTAGAAAGACCCCAAAAGTACCTCAACAGGAGGATCAAGGGACTCAAACAGATGCCAAATGCTGCTCGGTTAAAAAAATTCCAGCTCTACTCAGTTGCATACCGCCTACTTCGAGGCGATCTATGCCTGACATACAAAGCTATGTCCAACCCAGAATTAATGGACATGCTCCACCTCAGTAAATCTAAATCCCTTAGAGCCACGCTCTCGAGGGACTTGAACCTAGCACAGAAATAAATAGAACATGCAGGAGGGACAGATTCATAACCTAGAGGCTCCCTTCACTCTGGAATAGAATTCCAATTCATGTTAGGCAGAGCACCTCACTGACTCTCTTCAAGAAGAATCTTGATGAGTCGATGGGGGATCATTGGTTTGTCTTGGGGATTACTTCCGTGCCACCATTAGACAGAGGCACAGTAAACTAAACTTTAAAAAGGGCACAGTATACTCAAATCAAGGGGTGACGTAAGCCAAACACAATCGGGCTAGGCTTATAAATGCCCCAGGGCAGATAGCCTAGTATGAACCTATGAACCTATGAAACTATGCCCTCTGACCTAGTAACTGCTAGCATAGCAAAATTCATGTTTATGCTTTTTGGAAATGTACTTGAGAAACAGGTGATTATCTGCTAGGTCAGGAAGCAAAGAAGGAACAATGCCATATTCTATAGTGTAATGATTTTTGAACAATTAGCTCTGTTCATTGTATGAGAACTTGCACAGCTGCAGAAGGAAGAGATAAAAACAAACTAAGAACTGTTGGAGAAATGAACTACAATCTATACTTGCCTTGTGCTCAAATTAGCCATAGTACCTTGAATGGTAACATTGCATATATCTAAAGGGTGGTAGCCAAGGCCATGTTGTTTTTCTTCAGAAGTTTCTCAAAAAAATTGATAGTACAACCAGAAATTCATGAAAACAACCACTATGAAATGATGATGTTAAAACTTGTGATTTACTAGAAAATGTATAAAAATGCTTGCATTTCCTGATTCTAGTTAGACAAACTCTGTATTAGCACGTTTTTGTCTCCTTGCTGCAAGATTAAAGTGCCTTAACCTGAACCTACCGGGTACTGAACATTTTTAAAGTATATTTTTCCTTTGACAGATTGGTCCTTCGGACCAGAAACCTCTCTCGCTCTACCTCAGGTCAGATGGGCCCGGTGGCATGAAACTGTATGGGGAAGAAGCCACATTGGTTCTTCTGCTTTGAAAAGACCTTCGACTGAATTGTTGCTCAAAAGAGGCCAGCCACTGTTTCTGATCTGAGATTGGAGGATGAGTCGACGTTCCAGTGGGATCAAACACGGAGGCTCAGGTAAGGAGGAATTTACCTTTTTCTGTTTTAGATCAGGGACTTGTTGCAGTATTGTTGTTTTTGTCAGGGAGATTTGCAAGTGCAGATCAGGGACAAAAATGGTTCCTGTCTTGTCATAGATCAGGGAAACAGAATAGGTAGGCAGTTATTCTAGATGAACTGTGAAGAAGTGTAAATTGTGGTACCACGTGATAAAAAGGGTTATGTAACAAATCTCTAACTTAGCTAAGACAACATGGGAAATCAATGCACAAAAAGTTCCCGAGATCCGCCCTTAACCGAAGACGGGAAATATATGCAATTACAGCGTGCCGACAATGTTAAGTACTATAAAAAATGGGCTGATAAATACAAATTTGATGGTAATTTAGATAAACCTTCACTTATCAAACATGTCAGACAACTTAAAACTGACGCGAAAGGTCAGCTAAAAAAGCAACGTCAGTTAGGAGTCCCTCAGGCACACAGGTGGCTTGAGGAAACAAACTGCAGAGAATAAAAGAACAAAAGTTCAAAAGCAATGTTTTTAGATAAAGAAGACAATAACTTGGTAATATCAACAGCCCCTCCACCCCCTTCGCTTCCCTTACAAGAATATGAAGCGAGTGGACAATCTGATCCATCTCCGCTATATCCAGCTGTTCCTGCAAAACTGAAACCGTTTGTCAGAGTTCCTATCGACACTAGGTCCCGAACACGCAACTTAAGAGGGGATATTGAATTGTATGAAATAAATAAAAATTCACAAACTATGAGTGAAGAAGAGATATGCCCACTCATAGAAGTACCAAATCCACAGGCAGGACAGGACCCAACTCTTCTAGTATATAGACCGTGGATACCAGAAGACATCCGGAAAGCCACAGAGGGATTTCCCCATCCAAAAGTTAATTTTAGAAAATTCTTAGAAGACTTACAGGGCATGAGGTTAAGTTATCATTTGAATGGAGAGGAAGTAGAGAAAGTAGTCAGACAAATCGTGGGTCCACATTGGCACATGATCAGTGGCAACTGGAATCCCCGTGATGCAGAACTTAGGCCACTCCCACATAGTAATGCAGAACTGGATAACAGAGTAAAAGGTCTGAGAGACCGAATCTCTGAGAAATGGAAGCCTAGGGCTGACTGGACTTGCATTAATCAATGCATGCAACAAGAAGGTGAAACTGTTGATAGATATTATGCCAGATTATTAGAATGTTTTAATAACAATTGTGGAATACAGGTACCTGAAGACCAAACACATGATTCCCCATATGAGCAGCAGCTAAAGAATGCATTTTTGAAAGGCAGTATTGCACCTATTAGCAGCTTTACTACAAAGCACATGGTAGATCATCGTACAAGTAGATTACAGTCATTACTTGAATATGCCAGACATGCCGAAAGGCATTTTAATAACAAAAAGAAAAAGAAAACTCAAGTATTTGCAGTAGAAGATGGATCAGAAGTCTTTGTAGTACAAACTGGGAAGAAGGGTAAGAAAAATGCCCAGGGAAACAAACAATCTGATAAACGATCAGAGGACTTTGAAGAGAGAGAGAAAGAAAAGGGGTGAATGTTTTAAATGCGGCAAAAAGGGACATTTAGCAAGGGATTGCAGGCAAAATAAAAAGGTAACCACAGAAGTCAAGGAGGGTGAGGACTGACTATATGGTAGTCAAGAATTACTAGAAATAAATAATCAAGAAAAGACAAGTGCAAATGTGATAGAAAGAGTAGAGGATGGGATAGAAGAAATAGAGGATGTGCATGAAATCACAGATAATGACGAAAATTAAATTTTAGACTTCGCATTATTGAGCCTAGAGCTCTACTTAGCAGACACAAAACCGGAAGTTACACCTCTGGTAGAGGGGAGGGAAGTTGAATTCCTGTGTGACTCAGGGGCTTCATGGACTCTGATACATCCTTCCAAACTACCAGAAAATTCAGAATCACTTGATTACATATTAGTGAAAGCAGCCAATGGACAGCTGTATTGGGAGCCACTCTCCCACAACATAGCAATAACTGACCCTATTTCAGGGATGACCCAGAAAAGCAAAATTGTTGTTTCTGCAAAATGCCCAGTAAATCTTTTGGGCAGAGACCTAATGCAGATATTTGGCATAGCAGTAGTTCCAACTATGCAGGGTATGGAGGCACAGCGACAAATGGATACTTTTGTAGTGTGACCAGAGGGTGAAACATTTTATTGGTACAGCCAGGACTTGGTTATGACTTTTCCAGGGGCAGTAACCGAAGAACTGATGAACATAGCCATCAGTAAATCCCCCTCCCTTGACACTGATAAACAGCATTTGTTGCATTGTACTCTATATTACTGTAGCAAACCAGGACATGATAAAGAATATGAGCAAGAACTGTTTAGAAACCATGCTAACAGCTTAGTATTACGAAATCTGTACTGGGACACAGAAGGGAACAGTGTAGTAAGCTGTTCATTGCCCCAGGAATTTCTAACACTTTACAAATCTAATTGATTACCACATGTGAGTTTGACTAAAGATAGAAATGTAACGTGGGAGATCTAGGAGAAAGTCACAAGGTGGGAAAAGCAGACAGAGTTAGAACTTTCAGAACAGGGAGTACAAAAGCAGAAGCTGAATTGGATAACACAGACACAGCCAGCTGTACACTTGCAGGCAAGTGAGGACAGCTGAGTAGCACTATTACTAGAGGAAGAGGAAAAAGCCTTACGAGATATACCAGAGACTCTCTGGTCAACAGGAAAATCAGATGTAGGACTTATTCGTACAGCAGGACCAGTCAATATCACACCAAAGTCAGCATTTAGACCTCAAAAGAGACAGTATCACTTGAGAAAGGATGCAGAAATAGGAAGCAAACCTATAATAGCAGCCTTACTTAAGGAAGGAGTATTGATAGAATCTCCCGATTCACCATGTAATACACGCTTATTTCCTGTTAGGAAAGCAAATGGAGAATGGCGTATGGTCCAAGATTTACAAGCTGAAAATGACGCAGTCATACCCAGGGCACCTACGGTGCCAGATCCACACACCTTATTGAATGGTTTGAAACCTCAACAAAAGTATTTTTCTGTGGTAGATATCAGCATTGCATTTTTCTCAATACCGATTCACCCTGACAGTCAACATTGGTTCGCATTTACATTTCAGGGAAAAAGGTATACATATACGCGACTACCACAGGGATATTGTGAGAGTCCAACAATATTCGCACAGGAAATGGCAAGTAACCTAGTAGGATTTATCCCACCGAAAGGCATCCAAATTTTAATTTATGTAGACGACATTCTGCTGGCAGCCCCCACCCAGCAAGAATGCAGAGAAGATACCATAGCATTACTACAATTTTTAGCTACTCAAGGACACAAGGTAAACAAAAACAAACTGCAACTTTGGAAAAAAGAGGTCAAATACCTGGGATATGTAATATCCAAAGAGGGCAGAATATTAGATGAAGACAGAAAAACAGCAATATTACAAGCACATAAACCAACTACCAAGAAGGAAATGATGTCCTTCCTAGGTACTACTAATTTTTGTCTGAGTTGGATACAAAACTATGCCTTGGAATCTGCCCCACTGACTAACTTGATATTCAAGAAGCCTATGGCAGCACAAGATTTATTACAGTGGACACCAGAAGCAGAATCAGCTTTCTGCAAATAAAAACAACTGATAGCATCTTCATTAGTTTTAGGATTACCGAACTATCATACATGATTTTTCCAGACTGTAGACTGTAAGCAGGGTTATATGACATCAGTGTTAACACAACAGCATGGGGACAAACAACGCCCCATAGCTTACTATTCATCACAGCTAGACCCAGTGGAGCAATCCCTGCCCCACTGTGTACAAGCAGTAGTCGGAGGTGCAATGGCAGTGCAGGCTTCAGCCTCAGTCATGTTATTCCACCCTCTCACATTGAGAGTGCCTCCTGCAGTCACGATTATTTTACTGCAAGAAAAAGTAGCATATCTTTCTCCTGCTAGACATCTTTCCTGTATGACAATACTGTTGAGCCAAACTCATATGACAATTGAACGATTCACAACTTTGAATCCGTCAACCTTGCTCCCAACCCCTGCAAATGGCAAACCACACTGCTGCCTGCAGGAGATTGAGCAAAATACACTATGTAGAAAAGATCTCATGGATGTTCCCTTGGATAATGCCGAGGTGGCATTATATGTGGATGGCTCATGTAGAAAGGGTCCTACAGGACAGAATCTAGTGGGGTATGCAGTAGTTTCTGATACTGAGAATTTAGAAGCAAAGTCTTTACCGCACAACTTATCTGCACAAGCAGCAGAATTGATTGCTTTGACAAGGGCATGTACCTTGGCAAAGAATAAACGAGTGAACATTTTTATTGACAGCCAGTACGCTTTTTCTACTGTACATGTTTTTGCGCAACAGTGGAAGAATAGAGGAATGATAACATCTACTTGTAAACTAATGAATCATGTGCAATTTATTTTAGATTTGTTAGATTCTATTCAGTTACCTCAGAAAGTAGCTATTTGCAAATGCGTAGCTCATTCCAAGCAACAGGATAGGATTTCAAAAGGTAATGCGAGGGTTGATACAGCTGCAAAACAAGCAGCTTCAGAAGTATTTCTTTTGAGTGAGGAATTACAACCATCTGAGATTTTAGATTTAGAAATGTTAAAAACAATGCAGACACTTACTACAAATGTAGAAAAAAAATGGATAAAACGAGAAGCAATTCTTGAGAAAGGGCTGTACATCTCCAAAGAGAGGAAACCGATTTTGCCATCTAACTTGTTTACATATGCAGCTTTGTTGAGCCATGGGCAGTGCCATGTCTAAACAGGGGGGATGGTACAGTTAGTGAATCGAGTGTTTACAATGTATGGATTTACAAACTACACAAAAAATTTTTGGGCAGCATGCCATGTTTGTAACAAGCATCATGCACAAGGGGCATTGAAACCTAAGCAAGGGAGTTTCCCTACACCACCTTATTCATTCCATACTATCTGTATGGATTTTATAGAGCTGAACAAATGCGAAAATAAGAAGTACTGCCTTGTCATTATAGATATGTTTTCCAAATGGGTGGAAGCTTTTCCAACTAAAACTCCAGATGCAGCTACTGTTGCAAAAGTCCTTGTTAAAGAAATTATTCCTAGATTTGGCATACCGGAAAAGATTTATAGTTACAATGGCACACACTTTGTAAATCAAATTATACAACAACTAAGCCGTTACTTTGGGATTTCTCTGAAAAAACGTTGCACATACCACCCCCCATCTGCAGGATTAGTAGAGAGGCACAATGGAATTTTGAAAAATAAGCTCAGGAAATTGATTAGTGAGACACAAAAGAACTGTGTGCACTGTCTACCTCTGGCACTGTTGAGTATGAGAACTGTTCCAAATATAAAAGGGTTAACTCCTTTTGAAATTCTGTTTGGGAGGGCATATTATACACCTCAGTGGAAACCTCTCATGCCTGCAGACCAGGAGGCTGACAGTTCACTTGCAGAGTATATGAGGTGATTTTTGAATAATAAACTTTTGCAGTTAAATTCTGTTTCAGATAAAGAACAAACCGGACCATCGGAAGCAGCAAAAGCCCCAGGCACGTGTGTCTGGGTGTAGGTTGTGAAGAAAAAGAACTGGAGCTCTCTGAAGTGGGAAGGACCGTACCAGGTGCTACTGTCAACACCCACTGCAGTTAAGATCGCAGAGCGAGCGTCCTGGATTCATCTGACACACTGTAAATTGGTTAAGAACTTTGAACTGGACAAAAACCTTGTTACTGTTGGAAAACGAGAACAAAATGACCAGGTATGGAATAAACAGAGATGCAGAACAACCCCAGAAAATTTGCATGATTATTCTGATAACTATACTGATAACAATGATCTTTTTGCTGTGGCCTTACTTTTTCCCAGCCACACGAGTTGAACTGAACAAACGTGATGCATTACTCATAGACTGGCATCCAAACTTTAACACTTACCAAGCAATTAAATATGTGTATACTGAGACTTTTAATGTATCGAACTGCTGGATTTGCACAGCTATACCAACAGCATACGGGGGACTATTGATGACTGCTGTCCCCCTAGGGGTTAATGAGACCTGGGAAAACTTGATTTTTGATACTACACCTGTGAAATCACAAGACAAAATAGCATTGTACCTACCTGTTACACAAAAAGGGATTGTATGTTTTTATAAAAATTACACTATTCAGGTAGGTTGGAGCAATTGCAATGTGACTGTTTCTTATAAATGTTATATTAAAGCCAGTAAGACTAAAACTATTTGTGATACAAACTATGATGCATATTTTGAGAGGATGCATAGAAGTGTTAATGAGATACAACATAATCCTGTTCTTTTAAAACAACTTTCTATTATTGATAAGAAAATGTTTCATGCAAGGCAAGCTTATATCAATACTAAAGTAGAGAATTGTTATTTTGTTTGTGGGAAAAAAGCATATAAATGGCTACCTGAGAATTGATCCAGCAGTTGTTTTTTTGGGTTACCTGGTTCTAGCCATACGACACACTGCAGCTTTGCCTCAGGGAAAAATTTGAAACATCAAAGAGGTCAGCAGTAAACCTAAAAATCCAATCAAGAGACCCGAGAATCCAGTGGGACGAATTGAAGCAGGGTGGAGAAACCATAACTCCGTGAAAAATAAAGATAAACTGACACACATGGACTTATTGTGGGCAGGCATAGCCCCTGCATATGGTACAGTGACATCGATTTGGGAGCTGAGAAAACTGTCTAAACTTCTCGAAGTTATGAGCAATGCAACTTTTTCTGCTCTTGAATTAGTGACTGATGAACTGAATGCTATGAGAATTGTGATACTTCGGGACCGCATGGCTCTCAACTTCACCCTAGCGGCAAGAGGTGGTACGTGCACTTTAATCTAAGAATAATGCAGTTCATATATTCCTGACAACCAGCACAAGATAAACGACCATCTTGAGGTGATCCAGCAAGTGTCGGCCATGACCAAACCAGGCCCAAACCCTCTGAAAGACTTTTTCCAGAATTTGTTTGGGGGTGGGGTTCCATCCTAATGAACATCCTGATTGCCATTTGCGTGGGATTACTCCTATTAGGAGCATGCATTTGTTGTGGTATTCCCTGCATGAAGAAGTTAATCAAAGATTTTATAGACATGTCAGTTTCTGAGACTTTGTATCAAAGTATTGAAATTGAAGAGTTGTTGAAAAGTGAAACACTTTCATAAGTCTAAACTAAATGACTCTCTTAACTGCAAATCCTGAATGGAAGAGGTTAGGAGAAGAAGCAAACTGTTTATGCTTTTGAAAATAGAATTAAAAAGTATTAACAGAGAGGAAATGTTAGAAAAATATGTATTAATGTGTGTGCTTAATGCTAATTAGAAACTAAATGAGTTAACACGTTTTTCATTCTATTTTATATACACTATTTTATACACAGCTTAGTTTTATATGACACTAAAAGATGCTTTTGAAACTGCAGTGTGCTTTCTGAAACTTGCAAGATGCCCTCTGACCTAGTAACTGCTAGCACAGCAAAATTCATCTTTATGCCTTTTGGAAATGTACTTGAGAAACAGATGATTATCTGCTAGGTCAGGAAGCAAAGAATGAACAATGCCATATTCTATAGTGTAATGATTTTTGAACAATTAGCTCTGTTTGTGGTATGAGAACTTGCACAGCTGCAGAAGGAAGAGATAAAAACAAACAAAGAACTGTTGGAGAAATTAACTGCAATCTATACTTGCCTTATGCTCAAATTAGCCATAGTACCTTAAATGGTAACATTGCATATATCTAACTGGTGGTAGCCAAGTCCACATTGTTTTTCTTCGGAAGTTTCTCACAAAAATTGATAGTACAAGCAGAAATTCATGAAAACAACCTCTACGAAATGATGATGTTAAAACTTGTGATTTACTACGTCAGCTTGGTAGGCAATGTCTTATTAGAAAATGTATAAAAATGCTTGCATTTCCTGATTCTAGTTAGACAAACTCTGTATTAGCACGTTTTTGTCTCCTTGCTGCAAGATTAAAGTGCCTTAACCTGAACCTACCGTGTATTGATAATTTCTAAAGTATATTTTTCCTTTGACAGATTGGTTCTTCGGACCGGAAACATCTCTCGCTCTAGCTCAGGTCAGATGGGCCCGGTGGCATGAAACCATACAGGGAACAAGCCACATCAGTTCTTCTGCTTTGAGAAGACCTTCAAATGAATTTTCATTCAAAAGAGGCCAGCCACTGTTTCTGATCTGCGATTGGAGGACGAGTCGACATTCCGGTGGGATCAAACACGGAGGTTGAGGTAAGGAGGAATTTACCTTTTTCTGTTTTAGATCAGGGACTTGTTGTAGTATTGTTGTTTTTGTCAGGGAGATTTGCAAGTGCAGATCAGGGACAAAAAAGGTTACTGTCTTGTCATAGATCAGGGAAACAGAATAGGTAGGCAGTTATTCTAGATGAACTGTGAAGAAGTGTAAATCGTGGTACCACGTGATAAAAAGGGTTATGTAACAAATCTCTAATTTAGCTAAGACAACATGGGAAATCAGTGCACAAAAAGTTTCCGAGATCCGCCCTTAACTGAAGACGTGAAATATATGCAATTACAGCGTGCCGACAATGTTAGGTACTATAAAAAAATGGGTTAATAAATACAAATTTGATGGTAATTTAGATAAACCTTCACTTATCAAACTTGTCAGACAACTTAAAACTGACGCGAAAGGTCAGCTAAAAAAGCAACGTCAATTAGGAGTCCCTCAGGCGCACAGGTGGCTTGAGGAAGCAAACCGCATGGAACAAAAGAACAAAAGTTCAAAAGCAATGTTTTTAGATAAAGAAGACAATAACTTGGTAATAGCAACAGCCCCTTCTCCCCCTTCGCTTCCCTTACCAGAATATGAAGCGAGTGGACAAGCTGATCCACCTCCGCTACATCCAGCTGTTCCAGCAAAACTGAAACCATTTGTGAGAGATCCTAACGACACTAGGTCCTGAACACACATCTAAAGAGGGGATATTGAATTGTATGAAATAAATAAAAATTCACAAGCTATGAGTGAAGAAGAGATATGCTCACTCATAGAAGTACCAAATCCACAGGCAGGACAGGCAGGACAGGACCCAACTCTTCTAGTATATAGACCGTAGACACCGGAAGACATCCGGAAAGCCACAGAGGGAATTCCCCATCCGAGAGTTAATTTTAGAAAATTCTTAGAAGACTTACAAGGCATGAGGTTAAGTTATCATTTGAATGGAGAGGAAGTAGAGAAAGTAGTCAGACAAATCGTGGGTCCAGATTGGCACATGATCAGTGGCAATTGGAATCCCTGTGATGCAGAACTTAGGCCACTCCTACATAGTAATGCAGAACTGGATAACAGAGTAAAAGGTCTGACAGACCGAATCTCTGAGAAATGGAAGCCTAGGGCTGACTGGACTTGCATTAATCAATGCATACAACAAGAAGGTGAAACTGTTGATATATATTATGCCAGATTATTAAAATGTTTTAATAACCATTGTGGAATGCAGGTACCTGAAGACCAAACACATGATTCCCCATTTGAGCAGCAGCTAAAGAATGCATTTTTGAAAGGCAGTATTGCACCCATTAGCAGCTTTATTGTAAAGCACATGGTAGATCATCATACAAGTAGATTACAGTCATTACTTGAATATGCAAGACATGCCGAAAGGCATTTTAATAACAAAAAGAAAAAGAAAACTCAAGTATTTGCAGTAGAAGACGGATCAGAAGTCTTTGTAGAACAAACTGGGAAGAAGGGTAAGAAAAATGCCCAGGGAAACAAACAATCTGATAAACGATCAGAGGACTTTGAAGAGAGAAAGAAAAGGGGTGAATTTTTTAAATGCAGGGAAAAGGGACATTTAGCAAGGGATTGCAGGCAAAATAAAAAAGGTAACCACAGAAGACAAGGAGGGTGAGGACTGACTATATGGTAGTCAAGAATCACTAGAAAGAAATAATCAAGAAAAGACAAGTGCAAATGTGATAGAAGGAGTAGAGGATGTGATAGAAGAAATAGAGGATGTGCATGAAATCACAGATAATGATGAAAATGAAATTTTAGACTTCGCATTATTGAGCCTAGAGCTCTACTTAGCAGACACAAAACCGGAAGTTACACTTCTGTTAGAGGGGAGGGAAGTTTAATTCCTGTGAGACTCGGGGGCTTCACGGACCCTGATACATCCTTCCAAACTACCAGAAAATTCAGAATCACTTGATTACATGTTAGTGAAAGCAGCCAATGGACATCTGTATCGGGAGCCACTCTCCCACAACATAGCAATAACTGACTCCATTTCAGGGATGACCCAGAAAAGCAAAATTGTTGTTTCTGCAAAATGCCCAGTAAATCTTTTGGGCAGAGACCTAATGCAGATATTTGGCATAGCAGTAGTTCCAACTAAGCAGGGTATGGAGGCATATAGCGACAAATGGATACTTTTGTAGTCCGACTGGAGGGTGAAACATTTTATTGGTACAGCCAGGACTTGGTTACGACTGGTCCAGGGGCAGTAACCGAAGAACTGATTAATGTTGCCATCAGTAAATCCCCCTCCCTTGACACTGATAAACAGCATTTGTTGCATTGTACTCTATATTACTGTAGCAAACCAGGACCTGATAAAGAATATGAGCAAGAACTGTTTAGAAACCATGCTAACAGATTAGTATTACAAAATCTGTACTGGGACAGAGAAGGAAACAGTGTAGTAAGCTGTTCATTGCCCCAGGAATTTCTAGCACTTTACAAATCTAATCAATTACCACATGTGAGTTTGACTAAAGATAGAAATGTAACATGGGCAGATCTAGGAGAAAAAGTCACAAGGTGGGAAAAGCAGACAGAGTTAGAACTTTCAGAACAGGGAGCACAAAAGCAGAAGCTGAATTGGATAACACAGACATAGCCAGCTGTACACTTGCAGGGACGTGAGGACAGCTGAGTAGCACTATTACTAGAGGAAGAGGAAAAAGCCTTATGAGATATACCAGAGACTCTCTGGTCAACAGGAAAATCAGATGTAGGACTTATTCGTACAGCAGGACCAGTCACTATCATGCCAAAGTCAGCATTTAGACCTCAAAAGAGACAGTATCCCTTGAGAAAGGATGCAGAAATAGGAATCTAACCTATAACAGCAGCCTTACTTAAGGAAGGAGTATTGATAGAATCTCCCGATTCACCATGTAATACACCCTTATTTCCTGTTAGGAAAGCAAACGGAGAATGGCATTTGGTACAAGATTTACAAGCTGTAAATGACACAGTTATACCCAGGGCACCTATGGTGCCAGATCCACACACCTTATTGAATGGTTTGAAACCTCAACAAAAGTGTTTTTCTGTGGTAGATATCAGCAATGCGTTTTTCTCAATACCAATACACCCTGACAGTCAACATTGGTTTGCATTTACATTTCAGGGAAAAAGGTATACATATACGCAACTACCACAGGGATATTGTGAGAGTCCAACAATATTCGCACAGGAAATGGCAAGTAACCTGGCAGTATTTATCCCACTGAAAGGCAGCCAACTTTTACTTTATGTAGACGACATTCTGCTGGCAGCCCCCACCCAGCAAGAATGCAGAGAAGATACCATAGCATTACTACAATTTTTAGCTACTTAAGGACACAAGGTAAACAAAAACAAACTGCAACTTTGGAAAAAAGAGGTCAAATACCTGGGATATGTAATATCCAAAGAGGGCAGAATTTTAGATGAAGACAGAAAAACAGCAATATTACAAGCACCTAAACCAACTACCGAGAAGGAAATTATGTCCTTCCTAGGTACTACTAATTTCTGTCGGAGTTGGATTCCAAACTATGCCTTGGAATCTGCTCCACTGACTAACTTGATATTCAAGAAGCCTATGGCAGCACAAGATTTATTACAGTGGACACCAGAAGCAGCATCAGCTTTCTCAAATTAAAACAACTGATAGCATCTTCATTAGTTTTAGGATTACCGAACTATCATAAATGATTTTTCCAGACTGTAGACTGTAAGCAGGGTTATATGACATCAGTGTTAACACAACAGCTGGGGACAAACAATGCCCCATAGCTTACTATTCATCACAGCTAGACCCAGTGGCACGATCCCTGCCCCACTGTGTACAAGCAGTAGTCGCAGCTGCAATGGCAGTGCAGGCTTCAGCCTCAGTAGTATTATTCCACCCTCTCACATTGAGAGTGCCTCATGCAGTCTCGATTATTTTACTGCAAGAAAAAGTAGCATATCTTTCTCCTGCTAGACATCTTTCCTGTATGACTATACTGTTGAGCCACCCTCATATGACAATTGAATGATGCACAACGTTTAATCCGTCAACCTTGCTCCCAACCCCTGCAGATGGCAAACCACACTGCTGCCTGCAGGAGATTGAGCAAAAGACACTACCTAGAAAAGATCTCATGTATGTTCCCTTGGATGATGCTGAGGTGACATACTATGTGGACGGCTCATGTAGAAAGGGTCCTACAGGACAGAATCTAGTGGGGTATGCAGTAGTTTCTGATACTGAGATTTTATAAGCAAAGTCTTTACCGCACAACTTATCTGCACAAGTAGCAGAATTGATTGCTTTGACAAGGGCATGTACCTTGGCAAAGAATAAATGAGTGAACATTTTTACTGAGAGCCAGTATGCTTTTTCTACTGTACTTGTTTTTGTGCAACAGTGGAAGAATAGAGGAATGATAACATCTACTGGTAAACCAATTAGTCATGCGCAATTTATTTTAGATTTGTTAGATTCTATTCAGTTACCTCAGAAAGTAGCTATTTGCAAATGAGTAGCTCATACCAAGCAACAGGATAGGATTTCAAAAGGTAATACAAGGGCTGATACAGCTGCAAAACAAGCAGCTTCAGCTTCAGAAGTATTTCTTTTGAGTGAGGAATTACAACCATCTGAGATTTTAGATTTAGAAATGTTAAAAACAATGCAGACACTTACTACAAATGTAGAAAAACAAAAATGGATAAAATGAGGAGCAATCCTTGATAAAGGGCTGTACATCTCCAAAGAGAGGAAACCGATTTTGCCATCTAACTTGTTTAGATATGCAGCTTTGTTGAGCCATGGGCAGTGCCATGTCTCAACAGGGGGGATGGTACAGTTAGTGAATTGAGTGTTTACAACGTATGGATTTACAAACTACACAAAAAATTTTTGTGCAGCATGCCATGTTTGTAACAAGCATCATGCACAAGGGGCATTGAAACCTAAGCAAAAAAGTTTCCCTACACCACCGTATTGGTTCCATACTATCTGTATGGATTTTATAGAGCTGAACAAATGTGAAAATAAGAAGTACTGCCTTGTCATTATAGATATGTTTTCCAAATGGGTGGAAGCTTTTCCAACTAAAACTCCAGATGCAGCTACTGTTGCAAAAGTCCTTGTTAAAGAAATCATTCCTAGATTTGGCATACCAGAAAAGATTTATAGTGACAATGGCACACACTTTGTAAATCAAACTATACAGCAACTAAGCCGTTACTTTGGGATTTCTCTGAAAAACCATTGCGCATACCACCCCCAATCTGCAGGATTAGTAGAGAGGCACAATGGAATTTTGAAAATAAGCTCAGGAAATTGATTAGTGAGACACAAAAGAACTGGGTGCTCTGTCTACCTCGGGCACTGGTGAGTATGAGAACTGTTCCAAATATAAAAGGGTTAACTCCTTCTGAAATTCTGTTTGGGAGGGCATATTATACACCTCAGTGGAAACCTCTCATGCCTGCAGACCAGGAGGCTGACAATTCACTTGCAGAGTATATGAGGCGATTTTTGGTTCATAGATGGTTCATAGGTTAGTACTAGGCTAACTGCCCTTACAAGCCATTGTAAGCCTAGCCAGTTACCTCTTGTGAGATTCAAACCCTGCAGCTTGTGCTTGTAAGGCAAACACCTTAACCATTAGGCCACCCTCCCAACCCTGAATAACAAACTTTTGCAGTTAAATTCTTTTTCAGATAAAGAACAAACCAGACCATCAGAAGCAGCAACAGCCCCAGGCAAGTGGGTCTGGGTGAAGGTTGTGAAGAAAAAGAACTGGAGCTCTCCGAAGTGGGAAGGACCATACCAGGTGTTACTGTCAACATCCACTGCAGTTAAGATGGCAGAGCGAGCGTCCTGGATTCATCTGACACACTGTAAATTGGTTAAGAACTTTGAACTGGACAAAAACCTTGTTACTGTTGTAGAACGAGAACAAAATGACCAGGTATAGAGTAAACAGAGATGCAGAACAACCCCAGAAAATGTTCATGATTATTCTGATAACTATACTGATAACAGTGATCTTTTTGCTTTGGCCTTTCTTTTTCCCAACCACACAAGTTGAACTGAACAAACGTGATGTATTACTCACAGACTGGCATCCAAACTTTAACACTTACCAAGCAATTAAATATGTGTATGCTGAGACTTTTAATGTATCGAACTGCTGGATTTGCACAGCTATACCAACAGCATACGGGGGACTATTGATGACTCCTGTCCCCCTAGGGGTTAATGAGATCTGGGAAAACTTGATTTTTGATACTACACCTGTGAAATCACAAGACAAAATAGCATTGTACCTATCTGTTACACAGAAAGGGATTGTATGTTTTTATAAAAATGACACTATTCAGGTGGGTTGGAGCAATTGCAATGTGACTGTTTCTTATAAATGTTATATTGAAGCCAGTAAGACTAAAACTATTTGTGATACAAACTATGATGCATATTTTGAAAGGATGCATAGAACTGTTAATGAGATACAACATAATCCTGTTTTTTAAAACAACTTTCTATTATTGATAAGAAAATGTTTCATGCAGGGCAAGCTTATATCAATACTAAAGTAGAGAATTGTTATTTTGTTTGTGGGAAAAAAGCATATAAATGGCTACCTGAGAACTGGTCCGGTAGTTGCTTTTTGGGTTACCTGGTTCTGACCATATGACACACTGCAGCTTTGCCTCAGGGAAAAATTTGAAATGTCAGAGAGGTCAGCAGTAAACCTAGAAATCCAATCAAGAGACCCGAGAATCCAGTGAGACAAATCGAAGCAGGGTGGAGAAACCATAACTCCGTGAAAAACAAAGATAAACTGACACACATGGACTTGAATGACACTATTATATCGTGGGCAGGCATAGCCCCTGCATATGGCACAGTGAAATCGATTTGGGAGCTGAGAAAACTGTCTAAACTTCTCGAAGTTATGAGCAATACAACTTTTTCTGCTCTCGAATTCGTGACTGATGAATTGAATGCTATGAGAACTGTTGTACTTGAGAACTGCATGGATCTCGACTTCACCCTGCTGCGAGAGGTGGTACGTGTGCTTTAATCAAAGAAGAATGCTGTTCATATATTCCTGACAACCAGCACGAGATAAACGACAGTCTCGAGGTGATCCAGCAAGTGTCGGCCATGAGCAAACCAGGCCCAAACCCTCTGATGGACTTTTTCCAGAATTTGTTTGGGGGGGTGGGGTTCCATCCTAATGAACATCCTGATTGCCATTTGTGTGAGATTACTCCTATTAGGAGCATGCATTTGTTGTGGTATTCCCTGCATGTAGAAGTTAATCAAAGATTTTATAGACATGTCAGTTTCTGAGACTTTGTATCAAAGTACTGAAATTGAAAAGTTGTTGAAAAGTGAAACACTTTCATAAGTCTAAACTAAATGAATCTCTTAACTGCAAATCCTGAGTGGAAGACATTAGGAGAAGAAGCAAACTGTTTATACTTTTGAAAATAGAATTAAAAAGTATTAACAGGGGGGAAAGTTAGAAAATATGTATTAATGTGTGTGCTTAATGCTAATTAGAAACTAAATGAGTTAACACGTTTTTCATTCTATTTTATATACACTATTTTATACACAGCTTAGTTTTATATGACACTAAAAGATGCTTTTAAAACTGCAGTGTGCTTTCTGAAACTTGCAAGATGCCCTCTGACCTAATAACTGCTAGCACAGCAAAATTCATGTTTATGCCTTTTAGAAATGTACTTGAGAAACAGGTGATTATCTGCTAGGTCAGGAAGCAAAGAATGAACAATGCCATATTCTATAGTGTAATGATTTTTGAACAATTAGCTCTGTTCGTGGTATGAGAACATGCACAGCTGTAGAAGGAAGAGATAAAAACAAACAAATAACTGTTGGAGAAATCAACTGCAATCTATACTTGCCTTGTGCTCAAATTAGCCATAGTACCTTGAATGGTGACATTGCATATATCTAACCGGTGGTAGCCAAGGCCACATCGTTTTTCTTTTGAAGTTTCTCACAAAACTTGATAGTACAAACGGAAATTCATGAAAACAACCACTACAAAATGATGATGTTAAAACTTGTGATTTACTATGTCAGCTTGGTAGGCAATGTCTTATTAGAAAATGTATAAAAATGCTTGCATTTCCTGATTCTAGTTAGACAAACTATGTATTAGCAAATTTTTGTCTCCTTGCTGCAAGATTAAAGTGCCTTAACCTGAACCTACCGTGTATTGATAATTTTTAAAGTATATTTTTCCTTTGACAATGGACAATGATATTATGTGGCTGACATACTTTTGTTAAATCTTGTGGCAACACTGGTAGTGAAAGATCTCTGCTAAAGATGGAAAAACCTTTCCAGATAATTTCAGAAATACAAGGCTGAAGGCTAAGGTTCAAACCTTTACACAGAACCTTTGCTCAGTTGGCTGCCAAGTATACAAACAAATGTTGTTAAATCACCACTCACTGGACACGTAACAAAACAAAACAAACAACCATAAAAAATAGAATCACAGATAATTGACTATCTAATGTAAGATAAGTACACCTGGAAGACAATTTCCCAGTCTTCATAATCAGCTCTATTTATCTGTCTTCAAAGGCCAAGTCTGAGGCATGTCCCATCCTGAAACAATGCCATAAATAACCCTCAAAATGCAGATCATGGGAGAGCAATGTCTTACAAACATATGACAAAATCCTTGCATTATAACTGAGTACCCAATCAAAAAAATAAAAATAAAACATAAAAGATAGAAACTACCAAAATTATAAGGGCAAGAAAGCTTCTACAAGAAAATAGACCAATGATTTAGGTAGAATAAAGGGATTGTAAATGTGTCCAAGATCATCTGTTTGCCTATCCCCAATTGGTCAGTCTCAGATCAATGAATCCATACCAACAGTGCAGCCTGAACCACTGTCATATAGAACCATTTACACCCGTCAAGACGCTTTTTAATACAAAAATGTCCAAAAATACAACCATGTTAAAAGGACACCCCAAAGTTTATACAGATAATAGTCAAGAGAAATAGCCTGGACACCTACTAAAATAGATTTTTGCATTGATGTACCAATAGGTCAAAAGGAGTCAGCTCACACACACTGAATTCTGACATTCCATTTCAGACTCAAGCAATTACACAAGATCTTGCAGAGTTATTGCAAACAGTGCACTGTCAGTAAACTAGGAGCTTCATCTCTTGGCCAAAAAGGTGTTATATAATGCATTAGATGTTGCACTGACCATGAGCTCTTTCCCTTTAACAAGTTGCTCCAGAAACATCTAAAAGCACTAATAGCTGCTCCATAAGTTCTCCTGATACTTAATGTTCAGGAATTTCACCAAAGGAGCTCAGCTGTCAGTTGTCTGTTATAGGTTTATAGGTTTATAGGATGATACTAGGCTATTGGCCCAGAGGCCCTTATATGACTAGCCAAGAATTCCACCCATATTCCCTCAAAGTAAGCACCTGTTTCCCCTGTCCAGCATGGACACAGGTGGGATCCCAGGAGTATATTTTCCGTTTCCCATCTATTTGTCCAGCTTCCTCTTAAAGAGGGCTAGAGAGGTACTCTACTTGACATGGAGAGGGAGTCTATTGCACAGCTGGGGGGTATGTTTGGGACACAAGTCATCTAGTGCAAGTGTAGTGAGAGCAGCCTCGTCCACAGCTAACTGCCAAAATCTACCTGCAGGTGAGAAAGATTATCACTGAGCACCTTACAAATGTATGGGATGTGTTCAAAAGTGAATGATAAATTAATATGTAAACTATGCAGCATAAGTTGTTTAAGAAACAGTACCAAAAACAGAAAAACCCTTGCACCCACCAAAAATTTAAACATCTACGTAACCTAGCCAGAAAATTAATAAAAAAGATGGAAAAACCTACTACTGCAATCTGCAATCCAAGCACTCAACTAACCCAAAGAAATTGTAGACCTCCATCTCCTCAATACTCAACCCTGGTAATAAAGCCAACCCTTGCCTTGATCCTAAGCTCACCAGCCTTGAAACAGCCACAAAATTCAACACATTCTTTACAGATTGCATAGCTAAACTATCCTCCACTTTCTTTAATCCCCCCACCAATGCAACCCCCTCACCCTGCCCGCCTAACTCCCCTCTTACCCTCCCCCTCCTCCCCTCTTCTCCCTTAAACCTGTCTCCACTAACACTATAAAAAGACTACTCCTAAAGTTAAAACCATGCTGCAATGCCCCAGACAACCTTCCAGCAAATTTCCTTAAACTATCGTTGAATCAATAGCCTATCCCATATCTATTCTTATAAATAGATCTATACAAGAATCCTATGTACCAACCATCTGGTGACACGCATTCATAATTCCTCTCCACAAAGGTAATAAAAACACAGACACTACCAACTTCAGGCCCATAGCTATACTCTCTCTCCTCTCTCTAAAATTCTAGAAAAAAAAACATCCACTCCTAAATCATGCCATACCTAACCCAGCACAACCTCCTCTCTCCCACTCAACACAGCTTCTGCCCTGGCCACAGCACCACAACAGCCCTCCTTTCCTTTCTTGAGACAGTCAATCTAGCATGTAACAGCAGCAAATATGTATCTTCACTGTTTCTAGACCTCTCAAAGGCATTCAATACCATCTCCCACTCCCTACTCCTGTCCCAGTTCTCACACTTGCACCTCTCTCCCTCAACTTTAGCCTGGTTCTCCAGCTACCTTTCCATATGCCAACAGACTGCACAATGAAAAGAGTCAACCTCCTCTTTCTTACCTACACCCACTGGAGTTCCACAAGGATTTGTACTGGACTCACTCCTCTTTAACATATTCATCAACAACTTCCACCACTCCATCCCTGATGCCTCAGTTATCCAATATGCTGATGCCTCCACCATCATCTGCTCAACCTCCTGCTCCTCCAGACTTCTACTCAAGACCCAAATAGCCTTCTCTAAAACAGAATCATGGATGCAATCCAATCACCTAGCACTAAATGCTAACAGAACAAAACTAATGATTTTCACTCCTACCAAAACCTCACAATTCAACAGAGACCTATTTTCCATCAAAAGCCACAATAACACCCCTCTAGAAATTGTTCCCAGTACCAAGCTACTTGGCATTACCATTGATAAAAACCTAAAATTCAACTCCCACATCCTCTCCGCAATCAAAAAAATCCCACCAGAAAATCAGTTTCCTCTACAGACACAACTGCCACCTCACCCCCTCCTCCCAACAAACCCTCTCATCTACCTTCCTTCTCCCCTATCTCTTGTACGGTGCTCCCCTGTTCTCCAACCTACAACTTGGCCTTCATTCCAAACTCAAAGCTTGCTACAACAAAATCTGCAAATTTGCAACCAATTCTACGAACTCTTCCCATTTCTGCCACTCGCTACACACCCTCATCTGGCTAGAACTCCCCAATCACCTAATATACCTACAACTAGGCCAGATTTCCTTTTAGTAACAGCCCACAGACTTGTCTTCAAACCAACAGAATGCGCTTCTCTTCCCAAATCTCTAATACCCTACACACCCTGCCGCTTCCTAAAATCTATAGGCCAAAACTTCCTACAAGTACACAAACCCTTACACCCACCTGGCCAACTACTACTACTATCCCACACCATAGCCAAACTGTGGAACTCTCTACCCCCCCCCCCCCACTACATAACATATCAAACCATAACAGCTTCAAATCCTTGCTTCTCTCTCCCATCTGTCCTCCAAATGGAAATGTCCTTCATATGTTCCCACCTAAAACACCACCACCACTAACTCCTCGCCTATATCAACTTTTCTTTGCCAAAACTAACAACGTCATAGGTTTTTCTATGTAATGCAATGTATATTTTATTGTAAAACTGTGATTTCTGTACAGATTGTACTATGTAACTCATCTTGTCTATTGTACTGTGTTGACTTTGTATTTTGTAATGTTGAGAATTTCTGTATTTTATACTATGTACTGGAGCTTTTCTCCTCAGGTCTCCACTGAAAAAGGGCCACAAGCCCAGCTGGACTAATCTGGTTAACAAATAAACAAACAAACAAACAAACAATAAATAAGTAAATAAGTAAATAAATAAAATGTGAGTATACCCTCATTGACTTGGATGTTTTTTTGCTCGGGATTACAGTTTTGCAAGTCACTTTGCTGAACTACCATGGTAACCTAGCTGGGCATTATTTCTTGGATGGTGATGTCATTTCTTCTTTCTGGAATTCATAATGGGGGTAAAGAGCTGAGCATCATTACCATTAAAATATGCTCCCATCATAACTCTTTAGTGAACAGTTGAAAGTCCTCCTGAGACAAAGACCTGTCATTAAAGTCAACTAAAAATAATGACCACAGTTGTAGGCCTGCTTTTGCTTGCCTTCATACCTCTTAACTTCTTAGCGCAAGAAATCTGGACAAAGCATCAGTAATGGGTTGATAAAGTCCCAGAAATAGGGATACTTTTTAAACAGTGTTCTTATAAACATAGAAAATTAATAGAATAATTTTGCATTAGCAAGAATTTTCTGAAGGGTATGAAGTCTGAAATTGAAATGTCTGCCATTATTTTCTGCCTTTAACCCTCAATTATGTGCCAATGATTTGTCAGAAAACCACAATTTTATGAGAAATGGACCAAAATTATGGGGGAAAAAATCTGGACATTCAGTGAAAATCTGCACAGTTGAGAGGTATGATACCTTGACCCTGTGATGCTTCTTGCATCCATCCTGAAATAAGTTGTTTCATGATCTCATAACAGTACTTCCTGTGGCCACTGCCTACAGGTAAAGTTCAAAAGCACTCCACCCAGTTCCATCACCTATCTAACCATGACAATTTTGGATGATAAAAATGACTTTGACTGTACAAAACTTTCTGTTCATATCATAAATCCAAGTTGAACTTGAATATGGATAGGGATGAACTTTGTGGTATCCTCTGTGAGATATTCCTGCCCTTCCAAACCATTCTGTTGATGTTGCAGAAGAGGTTTATATCCCTAGACTGAGTATTTGTAATGTCATTTGACTTGCTGATATGCAGGAAATCCATCAGTATTGTAGTTGAGGGTGCCTTGCATGCCAGAGAAAAAGTCACCTCTTAGCAGACTGTATGTTAATGAGTATAGTGACAGGACTTTGTGTCTCTTCAAGTAGGGCATGCTGTCTAGGCCATATTTCATTTTAGTAAGGAATCCCTATGGGTGTACCAATCTTTGCATGTTTCTGGACAGATACATGCCAAACAGGTTCATTATATTTTATGACTGGTCTAATGATGGCTGAGTAAAGGGGGGGGGGCAATGACTTCACTAGATGTAGACATAATCCCTTTGTTTATAAACTGTGCAATATAAAAGGACTTTCTTGCAACAATAGACACATGTTGGTCAAAAGTTAGGTCACTGTCCACATAAGTTCCCAAATCCCAAACAACTGTGTCAGCACTTATGAATGTGTTGTTAATGTGGCATTTCTTTAGGATAGATGACTTTGCAAATGATACAATAATGCATTTTGCTCATTTAGTTTCAGTTTATGATTTTGGCAGCAGTTGTTTATTTGCAGCAAACATTCTTGCAGGATGGCTAAGCCATTTGGAGATTCAGTTTGGTTTTTACATCAGAAAGGTAGATGCCAAACAGAAGATGTCCCATCACAGAAACCTGTGGGACTCCACTGTTGACTCGTTTCTTTGTGAATGTAACTTTCCCTATTTTGATTTCCTGCATCCGATCCTTCAGCCAGTTCACAATCCAATGGATGACATAGGAGTTTATTTCCATGTTATTGAGCTTTTCTACTATGGTTGAATGGGGAAATATATCAAAAGCTTGGCCAGGTTGAGGTTGTGGTATGTACCATTTTGCCTTTATTCATTCTTTGGTGGCCTTTTCAAAAAATTCAATAGGCTGAGAATGTGTGATTTGCCCATGGTGAGTACAAACTGAGAAGGGGGCCAGTGTTTGGAGGTTCCCTATGTCCTGATTGATTAGCTCCATAATAAGTCTTTCCATGGCTTTGTATATGAGGCTGGTCAGACGTTTGGTTCTGTATTTGCCTGGGTTTGTGGAACATCCACTGCTATGCAGTGGAATGACTATAGCTGTTCTCCATTAGCTTGGTACAAGATCTGTATGGAGGCTGAGACTGAACAGAGTTGTTAGGGATGTGGCTAAATCATGCTTCATGCTATTTAGGATGCATCCAGGGATATCGTCATGCCCCATTGAGGCAGTATTTTTAGCTTTTGATAAGTTTTATGACTTGGTCTTGTGGGACAACTGGAGGTGAGACAATTTCAGGTATACCTTGAGGGGCAGGCGGAGGGGAGAAAGGTTTAAAGTCAGAGCTAAATTTATTGGCCAGTAGGTTTACTGTATCTTCAGGCTTAATGTAGGTAACATCATTCACAATCAGCTCAGTGCGTTGCTGCATTGGGCCTTTGAGATTATGAACATAACTAAAATACACCTTGTGATTAATTTTGGCTTGTGTAGCTATTTTAGCCTCAAACTTGGCTTTAGTGGATTTTATTAAACTCCTGAGCTGTTTGTTTATTTCAGTGACAAGGGCTGTAACACTTTTGGATTTACTCTTCTTACATTTGGTCAAAATTATTTTCCTTTTATTATAATGCTTGTTGATATTATGGTTCCACCATGTCAGTTTGTTTCTGGGGTTTTCCTGCCCTTGTTCCTGTGGGGTACAACTGCATCCATGCAGCTGTTTAGATGCTGGTATAGTGTGGTGATGTACATTTTTGTATATTCAATGAAGTTAACTGGTTTTGTGGGGATTTGTAGTTTGCTAATGTATCACTTAGGAGAAGGTAGTTTGTCTTAAAGAAAATTTTAAAGGTACCTTGGGTGGAAGGGAACTCTGCTTTCAATTTTATTTTGAAGTAGACTGCTTTGTGGCGAGGCCTAGCAAGTGATGAAGATATGCAAGTGATACTTGATGATTCTCCCCTACTAGTAAGGACAAGATTAAATATGTTATTTCCCCTAGTGGGTATTCTGACTATTTGTTCCAGGGCATTTTAATTGACAAAGTCCAGGAACCTCACTGCTTGTGCACTAGTGGTGATGTAGGTTTCCCAAGGTATAGTTGGATAGTTTAGATCACCTTGGAAAATGGTATTGGGTTTAATACTGAGTGATTCAAGTTCCTGTAGATAAGTGTTGCGGCCTTCCTGAGTCTCAGAGGGAGTTCTGTAGCTAGTTAATATATGGCGTGGGACCTTTCTAATGGCCATTTGGAGATGAAAAAGCTGTAAGTGCATTACTGTGTTTTAACAGCCTTAATGTGAGTCTCTGCTGGATCTAGATTGAGACACCTCCAATTGTCTTCGTCTCCTGTGCAGTAACTGGTCTAAATGTGTGGAAGGTGTTACAGTCTAGCACAGCCAGGGTACTCTCCATTATTATAAACCATGTCTTAATCATGACACAGATGGCAATGTCTCCAGGATGAGAAGGGCTTGTAGAAAATGAAGTTTCTTGTTAAGGTTGCTAGCTTTTGTTAGTAACACCTTCAAATTTTCCTTTAGTTGCTTTGTTATGTTGATAGGTTTATCAGGTTGTTATTGCCTAAAAATGGCACAAAGGGGGTGGACAATGTCTTTGCCAATAATTGAAACAGAAAAGGAGACAGATGCAGGACATTCCCAGTGAAGCTGGATTATCTGTTGATCATATTCCCCAGGCTGAGAAATATTGCACTTCCTTTGAAAGACACCAAAAGCTAAGCCAGTTATTGAAGTCAATTATTTTTCATCATATTGCAACATCATCCTTAGTGAAGGTAAAATGCTGTTCAATTTTAGGCTCATGCCTGACTTTGATACATAGTCTGCCAGATCCATCATGTCTCTCTTCATATTGTCCAAGTAGGTACACCTCAAGTCATTGACATTGGCATGAACTATGAGAGAGTCATGCTGGTACGTATTGTTCAAAGACATGAGTACATGCATGATCCAATGGATTCTGGCACCAGACAAGCAACTAACCATCACTCTTTCTTTGCTCAGACTAGAAGGAGTAACATCTGTATGTCTTTCAATGGAGTCACCGATAACAGGAATGTTTGGTTAGGTCGATGTCTACCTTACCGGCTCAGCATCTGTGAATTTGTGACACGTTGTACCTCTCAAGACATCTGCAACAACTGAAAAGGCTGCAGAAATACATCACTAAAAGAATCACAGGCCTAAAGCAGATGCCCTATGCTGACCATCTAAAAACACTCCACCTATACTCTGTCGCATATCGTCTACTCAGAGGTGATCTCTGCTTTACATACAAGGCCATGTCAAACCCAGAACTGTTGGACATGCTACACTTAAAGAAATCCCAATCCCTCAGAGACACTTGCTACAGGGATCTAAACCTTGTCATCACAATGAACAAACATGCTGGAGGGATAGGTTCCTGACCCAGAGATTCCCCAGACTCTGGAATAGACTGCCCATACATGTCAAGCAAAGCACCTCTTTGACCCTCTTCAAAAGGAAGCTTGATGATAGGATGGGAGATAGGAAATTCACCCAGGGGATCATGTCAGTCACCCTGCTAAACAGGGGTCCAGGGAAGTAAATGCTGTGGGAAGAAATAGCCAGTGAATTGTTATGGCTAGGCTTGTATAGGCCCTATGGCCAACAGCCTAGTACCAACCTACGAACCTATGAACCTTATGCTATACGAAGAGGTAAGCTTAATTTGCTGAGTTGGTTTTCTACCTGTGTTGTGTTATGGAGGTCTTTGAGGTTTAGGCAAGCTAATCTTTAGAACCTCATTGTATGATGGATTATGTGTATTGTGATGGCTTTAGAGAGGTGGATGTGTGGTGTACTGCTGACAATTTTGGTGTTTGAGCTTACTGTGTGTGAGGCATTATATATGTACATCTCTCACAGAATGGGTCATGCTGTTTGAGTAATAGATAGTCAAACAGCATGAGGCAATTCTTACACTGTCTCAAGATACCCATCTCAATCAGGCTGGCTAGAAAAGTTCTAAGGGAATGGTGGTCCATGATTCCAACAGGAGTGACATGGGGGCAGAGGCAACTATAACTGCTTGGAGTTTAGTTTTAGGATAATGGGTGGGTGGACTTGCTACTGAGTATTTAAAGTTCAATACTAGACAACTAGCCTGGATACCTTCTTCTGCCACCAGCAAGAACCAGTAAACTAATTATAGTAAAAAAAAAAAATAAAACTCAAGCAATTTAATAATAAATCAGTGTAAGCAGTATCAGTATGCTCAGCGTTATTAAGTAATTTTATCCAAGGTGTTTTAGCCTGGTGAGTAGTTTACGGGAGGGACTTTGCAAAATGATAATTATGTGCTTATAGTCAGCAGCCAGTAAACAGGGAGAAGGAGGGAATTATGTTGTCAAATTATCATAAGGGGCAGACAATAACAGATACACTGGGTTTAAGAGATAACTACAACAAGGACAGTAGAAGAGGAAAATAATTACACCCTTAGCTCTGATCTGATTGGCCAGGAACTGCCATTTTGCAAGGACTAATCCTGAACTAGCCTGACAATACGCTCAGTACTTAAGCATGAAAGTAGGGTTTAATACGATTAGTTAGATCACTTAAAAACCAAAATGCAGTGCACCTATGTACTGGAACTACTAATATAGGCTTAAAGCCCTTAACTAAAACAGATACAGACTGATAACGGTGAATTTAAAATTTATATCAAGAAATGAAAACTTTTATCTTCATTTCTCTGTTTAATAGCACTATTACAACTCAACAGTTATTCAAAGATCACAAATACAAAGGATATCTCCCACCTTTCATCTCCAGAAGTGGAACACTAACTGTCACAATGGGGAGCAAATGGACAAAATACGGAAACATGCTAACACCTTACCAACAAAGCTCACATCCTGCGTTATACTTATAAAAGGAACTTATGAAAAAGTAAAATAATTCAATGTTATTTATCATGGATATTAGTCTAACAATTTAAAGTGCATGTGTGATAGACTATTATAACCTGGATAATGCAGATAATGTGAAACATGGACATATTAAGGCTCAACGTGAGGAATGATCTAGCAATGAGGAGCATTTGAGAGGCATAATGTCACCTATCATACCACATGCCAATAGAGAAAGAGTTATGAGGAACAGAGAAATATTTAGTCAAACACAAGAACACCCTGAAAATTATGAACAGCTGAGGGGTATGTACAAATCTTCACAAAGCTCCAATGAAAACTGTTTAAATGACTCACACCCAGCATCAAACCTACCAAAGGCTCTACCATTGTTCCCTAAAACATCCTGGAAGTGTAGCCCAAAGGTAATGATATCCAGACAGGTGCATGCAAGGATACACTTAACTCATACAAAGAATCTGTCTTATCCAAACCTCACTGTCTTGTTTTTTTATTTATTTATTGTTAAAAGCCTAGTTTTCTTGCAAATTTTACTAATTGCCTTATCTGTGTGACCTTTTTACTTTTTGGTTTAATTGTTAGTTGGGATATTTTGCAGACACCTTAATCGTTATGGACATCAGCAAGATTTAAAGACCCCATGTTTCTAGAGTATAACCTCAGTTCACTTATGTTGTGATGATGAGGTCATAACAAGGCTGAAACGTGCATGTCACAGCTAGGGATGCTTGACTTTGTTGGCTTGAATCTGTCCATAAAGACTTAAAAAGGAAAAAGTCATGGACATTCAGAAGTCATATTCTATGGGGTCTTTCGCATATAATACACTGGCCTCTATCACAGGAGGTTTAAGGTATCACACAGTGAAAACTCTCTCTCTCTCTCTCTCTATGTATATATATATATATATATATATATATATATATATATATATATATATATATATATATACACACACAATAGGGGTGCACTATAAAAAAAGAATGTGAATTGTGCAGAAAAATCCAATCAGCAGTGAATGGGAATCTAACTCAAGCACGAGCCTTTATATAAACAACACTGAAATCATAATCCTCATTCTCATGCTCAGAGCTGATCTTAACAACTGAGGGGCCCAATTTGGCCAGTTTGATGGGGCCCTTCAGCTGACCTCCCCAATATACCACCCCAACCCTTGTTCCACTTGTTGGTTTCCTTGCCTTGACTATTTTAGATTAGGTATCCAGAATGCATGCTGTTACTTTGTATTAATAATAAAATAGTGCGCATTTATTGTCTAAAATTTTGCCAAAAGACATGTTAAAACAAAAGGTATGTTTTCAAATCATGGATTATCCCCCTCCCAATCTAGCATATGTTGCAGATTGATGTACTTCCACAAAAACACATAAAACTGTTGAATTTCTTAGGATTCATTGCAGTAATAAGAGTAATAATCTTGGGACTCTATTGAGATTCAACCCTAAACCCTGATCCTGGGTGATTTTAACTACCCAATCATTGAACTACTTGAGCCAGATCACAAATGCTCAAAGATGTCATGACTTTGCCAGTGGCTTGGAACAGCTGGTTGACTCCCCCACAAGATGTGACAGCATCTTGAAGTTGGTACTAACAAACATAGATAACCACTTCAGTATCCCTGCTGCGTCATCATTCCTGGTAAGATCAGAACACAAAGCGGTCACCTTTGAAGTCACCATCTCCACTAACCCCACCCCCAGCTAGGGTTAAACAAAAAACTTCTCCAAAGCTGATTACAACATCTGGAGTGAAGGTCTAAACAGCTTCATATGCCCTTGCCAACAGTAGGAACTGGCACCAATGTGCAAACCTCCACCAAAGAACTATGCACCCACTTATATAAATGGATGGATTTAACAATAACTGACAGGACAAGGTCTTCCTCCTCAAGGAAGAATAAACCTGTCTGGTGGGCATCGGCTATAAATAAACTCTACAACAAAAGGAAATAATTCCTGTCCTGGACCAAGAAGGAACAGGTGATAAATTGGAAGCACTCTCTCCTTGGCCTAAACAAGCAAATAAGGGTATTAGTGAAGTCCTCCGAAGCTAACTTCAACTCCAAATTGACCAAATCTACTAAAGACACTCATAAGGCCTTCTTCACATACAGCCACAATCTAAGTGGAAACACCCAAATCTGCTCAGAACTGATGGTCAAGGACACCACGTACACAAATGTGATGGATATAGCCAACCTGCTGGCAGACAGGTTCAGTGAAAACTTCACCCCTTTGTCCCACCATCGGTAATCCAGGATATCTCTAGCACCTGCCCCCCACTGCTTATCTCTATATAACAAGTAAATACCATCCTCTCAAAGGCTAAAAATATAGCTTCCATGGAACCCAATAAGATTCCAGGCTGCATCCTGCATCAACTCAGGCTGGAACTCGCAGCACCATTAGGCACCCTATTCAACCTAACCCTGAGTACTGGTTTTGTCCCAGCCGAGTGGAGGATGGCCACACTCATCCCTCTGCACAAAAGTGGAGCATCCACTAATCCAGGCAATTATAGATCCATCAGCCTAACTAGCCTGATTTGCAAGGCCATGGAACACATTATCATCGGCCACATTAACAAGGACATCGTCAGCCTCCAAATATTTGATCACACACAGTTTGATTTTGTCAAGAGGAGATCATGCCTGTTAAATTTGGTATACTTCCTTGAGTCATTCACCAAAGCCATGGACAAGGGGAAGACAGTACACACCACCTACCTTGACTTTGCCAAGGCCTTCAACATAATGCCCCACTTGGGCATAATAGATAAACTACCCCACTTTGGCATAAATCCATATGTGACCAGATGGGTAGCTAATTGGATCACTGATAGAACTTAGTCAAAATAGGGGCCCATAATGAGCAGCATACCCCAGTGATCAGTCTTGGGGCCCCTGCTGTTTGGGATATACTTCTCTGAGATGCAGATGACTACAAGATGGGTGCTGTCATCAACTCCCTTAGTGAAGTAGGCATACTAAAAGTGGGTCTCACTCAAACAAATGACTGGTGCAAGAAACACGGCCTCAAGCTAATGCCAAAAAATGCATCATCATCTCCTTTGAGGAGAGTGATGTCTCCACAAATTATCATATTTATAGCAACATCCTAAGCATGCTAGCAGTTGTGAGGGATCTGGGCACCCAAGTTGACAGCAATCTAACTTTTGACCACCATGTTGCCACCATTGTACAGAGAACTTTCTACATGGCTCACCTCATTAGCAAGGGTATTTCTTTCAGGAACAAGGAGGTCATAACCTCCCTGTATGCCTCCCTTATCAAGGCCATCATTGACTATAATGCTCCTCTCAGCATGTACCTTGTGAAGCACATACAGCAGCTGGAGATATCACAGAGGTTCCTGACTAGGAGAATCCAGGGCTTCAAAAATCTATCCTACAAGAACAGGCTAAAAACCCTGTCCCTCTACTCTGTCTCATACAGACTACTCACAGGTGATCTATGTCTTGCATACAGACCAATCTCTGACCCCACCTTGATGAAATTGCTGCATATCCACAAGCCAGACGTCACTCACACGACCAACATGCAAAACCTCAACATGGTCTGCAAGATCAATAGGACTTACTGGCGGACAGATTTGTTTCCCAGAGACTCCCCATCTATAGAATAGAGAATCTCTCTCCACGTCAAGCAGAGTACCTCAGTATCCCTCTTTAAGAGGAACAAAGTTGCTGTATGCAGACAATGTGGCATTACAGGCAGACTCTGAACAAGAACTTCAGCAAAGGATAGGGAAAAAAAAATGCAAAACTAAAGGCACATGGGAAGAAACTGAGAACAGATAAGACGGTGGCAATGTCAGCAAATTGGGAAAATCAGAAGAAGCTGAGAAATGAGTTATAAGGGAGACAGTGGAATGGGTTAACAGCTTCAAGTATCTGGGATGGGTGGTTGAGGAGAAGCAAAGCCTGAATGAAGAAGTCAAAGCTAGAATCAGATGGGCTGCAGCCACCTGACATAGAGTGTTAGGTGTAGTACATGACTAAAGAATGCCAAAGAAGCTGAAAAGTAAGGAGTACAAAACAGTGGTATGACCAGCACTGTGTGTACAGAAACATTGGAAGTAAAAGCAGAGCAAATGCGCAAGCTAGAGGCAATGGATGTGAAGTGCCTGAGACTCCAAATCCAGCTCCAGACAAGTGACAAGAGGAGTACCTCAGGGTTCAGTCCTGGGACCGCTCTTGTTTGGCATCTACTTCTCTGAAGTACAGGCCAACACTAAGGGACTCTGTCTAACAAAGTTTGCAGATGACTGCAAACTGGGAGCCATTATTGAATTCCCAAATGATGTGGATATTCTACAAAAGGGCCTTACAGAACCCTATTATGGACCTCAAGAGAACCTCGCACAAATAGACAATACCCTTTTTCGGGGTAACCAGTTAAAAAATATCTATGTTTTATTCTAGTGATTCCATGGACGTCAAAGAAGTTTTTAAAAAGCATTGGTCCCTTCTGACAGTAGACCCTTCTATAGGTGATTTAGTGGGTCAAAGTCTGAGATTCCTATATAGGAACAAGAAGAACCTCAAGAGACTATTATGTTATGATAGTAATCATAAATTTACAGGAGATCAAACGAATTCCACTCAACCATGTGGTAAATGTAATTTCTGCCCTTTTATCCATAGTCCCAATGTTTTTGTACATCCAGATTTGGACAAGGAATTTAATTTTAGAGCAATGGCAGATTGCTCAACCTCTAATGTTGTCTATTTAGCGGTTTGCAAATGCTGCCGTTGTTTCTATGTGGGAAAGACTAATAGGCCCTTTAGGGACAGAATAAGGGAACATCTTTATGGCATTAGGACTCAATCTGAATATAATGCCCTTTCTAAGCATATTAGAACAACAGGTGACTCGCATACGTTTGGGTTCAGGGTGACTGAAGTTGTGACTCCACACATTCGTGAAGGGGACCTCAGGAACCATACAGAGAATAGGGAAACCCACTGGATCATTACTCTTAGAGCAGACAGAGGGAGTGCTTAAAGCACGCAGGATTAGTAAACATTGAACTTGTGTTTTGTCTTTGATATTAGTCATTTTGACACTTTAATGTTCTGAGATTTGAAGCATCTTAGACATACAATATTCTTATTGTTATTAATGCTGTGCATATACTTATTGAGATAGCAATGTTTACTATTTGGATGTGCATTTTTTATTATATAGTTATATAGCTTAACTTCAAGGCGCAGATCATGGGATGTTTTACAAGTGAAGTTTTAACATTGGAGCTTTTACTTTAAATGCTTTGATACTTTGTAACATCACATGATTTTAAACTTGAACTGATGATTGATTTGGGTATCACTCAGTTTTTATCTGTTTAAAGGTCTGATGAAGCTATTATAGCGAAAGCGCTTACCTTTTTTTCACTTTCATAATAAAGACGTTTTTAACTGAACAGCAGAAGGAGTTGTGCCTGGTTACTTCGCTGCCATTGCTTGTTTTCATTATTGACTTTTATTTACTGGCCACGAGGTATTTAGCCCTTGGTGTACAGACTTTTTCTGTTTATTTGTATATAAATTGAGGTTGTTTTATGGAAACATTCATATACTCCATGACAAATACATCCCAATAATAAGAACTGTAGTAGCTCTGAGAAATAGTAAAGACATTTGGTGGAATAGGTCACTAGGCAAACTAGTTAAGAATCAAGTCAAAAACTTCCCAGTGTTATTAGCAATATTTGCATCTTTGCCAATACAGAGGCCATTATACAACAGATGGCTATGTATGTTGAGCTCGACAGCAGTTGGTTTATCATAGTTAAAAATGACATTTGGTAACAGCAGAAGTGACACTAAGGTCCTTGTATTTTAAAGGATGCATAAATATAGATTGATTCTAAAAGATTGATGCAATTTAAAGCCTCCATAATTTATGTTTCTTTCCGTATTTCTAGGCAATTTGATTATTCCACCAAGAAAGTTAATTAGCACAAGATTGTAGCAATAACTAATGATATATGTCCTTCAGTCAACCAGGGGAGAATCCAATGGAAAGTATTTGATTTGTCATGACATAACTCCTCTAAACTGGCACAGAAAAGTTCACTAGCAGAGCTTGATATTGTATCATAATTTACTTTATATAATTTTTGAGCTTTCAAACCAGACATTGTTGTTTATTAGGAGATAAATTACAATTCTTATAATTATGTCATCTGAATTATTTAATAAGGGCATAGATGAAATACTTTATAGTATATCATATGGATGTGATAGTGTAATAATGAATATGTCGAATCTTCTACTGAGGAAACAGACATTTTGGACATGACACTAGTAAGATAAAGTGCCTATGAATTCAATGTCATTGGAATTAGATCAGATATATTAATCCCAGCTAAAGTGAGGAGAATTTAAAATCACCAACTACCATGAGTTAAAAGGTTATCCTTCCTGATGATGCATTTGGACTTCTGTAAAAAGTAAGCACGCGCTGTTCCAATTTATGGACTTAATCCACATACATCAGATCACACTTCCCATTCATCAGTATACCATGTTTGTATCCCTTTTGATCATATATTCAATCACTGCTCCTGAGATTTGATTTCCTGTAGTTATGATGGGCAGTCAGAGAAAGTAGAGGACCTGAGTATCCTATTATAATTCCCTAAAACATTTTTTTGACCTCACATACTAGCATATGCCCCCTAAATAGATACTTAGGGTATTGTTTCATAGGCCTTTTTGTGTCACATTCTGTACTCCACTTTTCATTTGGGATGCATGTCCTCTGTTCAAAAAACAGTGTAAGATTTAATTCTAGATTATATGTGTTCTAAGTTGTCATTTCATCAGAAGGAAAAAATGTACATTTCACCAGAAAAACATCAAATATCTCAAGATCCTGGTTTCATTTGTTCAATTAAATAATGTCCAGATGCATACCACTGACATTCCAAATGACACATCCACTTTTACACATATACCCAAGGATTCAGAAACATACCAAACACAACCACATAAATGCAACCATTGTGATGCTGAGTCACAAAATGTAACTCAGTGGTAATTATCAATTACTGCTATTTTCTTAACTGATTAATGTATCAAGAATTCTACTCATGTAACAGATGCTTCTATTGAACAGATAAGCGTGAGAATTCTCAAACAGTAGTTGTGGACATGTTTCATGCAGGCAAGTATGTGCATGCAGAAGCCTGACATCATGCACTATTAAAATCACTAAGAACCATAATATATTGGTCTCAACAAAGTCTTCCAGTTTTATTCACTGTGAATAGGGGAGAAATTGGAGCATAGGAAAGTCAGAAAGAGAGAATATCAAGCAAACAAGCATACACAAGTACACAGTAAAGGAAAACATGGGAATGCAGAGGTGGAAGAAGGGTTTACTTTACTGCAGACAGCAGCCCAGTGTTTTTTTTTTTTTTTTGTTACGAGAAAAGTAGATAGGAAAGAATGTTATGGGATGTTGGGAAATGGTAAGAGGGTATAGATATGGAAGCAGGAGCACATAAGGAAACAAAAAACTAACAGGGAAGGTGTTGACACAACGCTGTGGTTGACAATGGATAGAGACACATACTAACAGCTACAGGGCAAGTGATGATGTGAGGCCTGACTACAAACAGGAGAGAAAGGTGATACATAAGGATGGGGAAGCACCACGACTGGGGAACCGTGTGCCTTAGTTGGGAACCAGGAGAAGGTCAGTCACCACTGAGACTGCAAACCCCCCCCCCCCCGGGTTCTGCCTCAGATAGCATACTAGGCAGTGCCAGGCAGTGGCGCATCTCTGCTAGTTACATGAGTAATGCCTGCAGGTGGCCAAAGTGGGTGTCAAAACACTGGTATGCAAACACCACCGTTACATCCCTAGCTCCTACTTGGAAGCAAAATATAACCTACTTGTAGTGACCTTCCACTAGGGACTACTGAGGAGGTCTCCAGGTAAGCCCCTGCCAAGTGACCCCTGTCACCTGACAGAAAGGCAGTAGAAGGCAGGGAAGGAAGATGAACTACTGCCACATCACAACTGTGGCAGACACCATAAATAGAATAAAGTTAAAAAATAAGACCTGCATATATAAAAGAAGAATGATGGTAAACAAGAAGAGAGAGAGAGAGAGAAGTAAAATTATTATCGTGTCTGTGTCTAATGATTATCAGCTTTACTGGAGTGTCTAAAAAGGTATTACCCCAGAGGTTATAATGATGACTCTGAGCAGAATGACATGTTTCTGTTGAAATATGAGCATAGTAGGGTGGACCAGCATAGTATCCATTTGCTTCAGGAGAAGGTTATAACACTACCATCAGTATGGTGCTGGCTATCTAAGTGTTCATGGAGGGCATGTGTGTGTGCCAGCATTGGTATGTCATGTGCAAGAGGGACAAAGAAAGGCCATATGGACATAGAAAGTGTTACTAACTAGGCAAGCCAGAAGGCATACTATACCAAAGGCAAGTAAGATGACAGTATACTACTCACCTTTGGCACATAAAAGCAAACCTTATTTTATATAAGCAATGAACCTGAACATCAGCTATTTTATAGTGTTCATTGTATAAAGTTATTCCTCCTTCCATTCCATTTTACCAATCTCTCCATTCACTGCTTTTAGATCAAATGCTACATTAAACTGTTGAGTATACTCATTTAAATAGGAATTCCACATTCTTTCCACATTGTTCAACAAGTGCTAATATGACAGTAGTGGTAACAGATGTAGCTGTCAGCATAAGGTGGGAAAACAGTGTAATGCAAGCTGTGAGGTACTATTGTCCAGCTATGTTGCAATCTATAAATACCATGGATATGCTAGGTGGAAATAGCACATTTCTGAGCATTTCCTGTGGTGACACAGTCAATATTATAACAGTTATTCCATGAATTCTGCTGAACCTTCTCTCTGCGGAAATGTCTACAACATGATAGTGGACCATCTGGCATATACATCTGGGAGTATGTAGCAATGAACATGAAGTATGCACATGCTGTGCTGGATATCTATATATATTCCTAAATGAGGGAAGCATGGATATTCTGAAAATGTCTTGTGTGCATGCTGCTGTATCATTCTAGCATATATGTAGAAGCTGTGTCAAACAGCATGTAGTGGTATTGTATATGGGCACTACAGTTATCACTGGACAGCTACAATAATGGGTAATACAATGTTGCTATGCTATATAGAACTTATCTACACAATGACAGTCATCATTCTTATCCCTGCATCGCCCTTCTCCAATATAGGAGCTTTTGCCCTCAATCCACTTAGGAGCTGAAAAACAGTAACAAGAACTGCAAACATCATGACTTAAATATCCCAAAGGGGCCCCTTAACTTTAAGTACAATAACAGTGCAATGACCTGTACTATATTGTTACTGTACATCTCAGGATCATACTTTCCAACCACTTCTTCCATTTTGTGTAGACGGTCACAATAGCACCTCTTTACTTCACTATAGTGATGCCTACAGCTGTTCACCAAAGCAGTAGATGCCAGCAATTGCAGACATCATCCTGGCAAGGCTATACCAAGCACTAAATTTATACAGGGGACCCTCGTAAAAGTCAGTCAGCTGGAAGCCACAGTGGTTTCTGGACATCATGTACAGAAATACTTTGCTCTTCTTGAAGCATCATATTGTGCCTTGCTACTTCTCATGTCAGAGTCCAGAGGAAAATAGTAGCTGTCTCTTGTCCATGCAAGTTTCCACTGTAGGCTGTAGGCATGTCATGTGTTACTTTGTTCAGCTAGTTAGTATGACATGTCACAGTGCCACCATGCTGTAGTGTGTTTATGCATGGTGATAAGGAACAAATTTTGGCATGTAATGAGTGTAGCAGCAGGACTGTACCTACATATGTTCCCATTTCTGTAGTTTGGTGCCTTTACATTATCATCATCATCTTCATCATCAATCCCCTTTTTCCTATTTTCTACATGGGGTGCCACATCAACTGCCATCATGTCTCTCTATTCAGTGCCACTTTCTGACCATTTTTGACACTCATGCCTGATTGTTGCAGGTCTTCTCACAATTCATCAACCTCTTTGCCGGTCACCTTAATTTTCTCTTTCCTTCTTCATGTCTGTCCCAAGTCTTCTACACCAGATTATCTTCAGACTTTCTGCACATGTACCTGAACCATCCTAATCTGTTCTCTTTGATTTTTTTCTGTATTTGGAGCTACAGGCCATAGGAACACAGTATATTTCCCTAGATTCCTGCCTGGGTCATTAACCCAGCCAGTCATGTGCATTGCACATCACAGGTACTCATGCAAGTGGTGTTGAACAAACCTTGTAGTGCAGCCTTGACCATGTACACATTGCAGAAAACATGCAATTTAGAGGCCTTTACTATAAATAGACTCCTTAGCAGAGGGACTGCACTAGGAGCCTCAAAGTTCCTCTATAAAAAGCAGCCACATAAATTAGTTTACTCTTTGCCCTAGGGGATATTACTTCATAGCAATCTGTAGATTGACTTTATAGGTCTGAGAGCCTGAAAGTCTGTCATTTATGCATAGTTCATGAGGTAAGTGATCTACATATTTTTCTCCTTTGTACATATGTTGTAGGTAATTTTTGCTTGCTGATATTCTTGTAAACAGTTTTGGTTTTAGGGTTGAGTTATTGGGTGCAACTGACAAAAGGTGAATTCTCTCAGAGGTAGTATGAACTTGCACATAGGTTTCTGACATGGTATGCTATCTACAGGTAATGGCACATACATATTTAAATGATGCACAGGAAGGTTTGATGTGTGTCTTGTGCATGGGAGACATAGGCCTTTGGTTAAGCCAAAGATAGTGTCTGTCCTAATCATTGTTGATGTCCATGTCATGAGTTTTTTTCTTTGAGTCCATGTAAGTGTCATATATTTCCCTTGTATGCTCTTGTGTGCTGTAATGGTTGGTTGCAGCTGTTTAGTGGAAATTACTCTATGTGAGACCTTTGAGTATTAAAGGTTTGTCTGCTGTGGGGGCAGTCACATATTAGCTTCACTGTGTAGGAGGCATTATTACAGTTGATCTTTAGCCCACAGCCCTATATTGCATGGCCTCTGTGACTTGACTACCAACATACCATTTAGCATCTATTCTTTTGATGGACTATAACCTTGGGGAAGAGTGTGTGTTTTTGTTGATGTAAAGAAGAGGACCAAAAGTTGTATTGACTATGACTGCTGACGTGGTAATGTCTCACAGGGTTTGCAGCAAGTGCTGCTTTACTGCCTCAGGGAGTACTGTAGCAGAGGATGATTGCAAGGACTCTGTAACATTTATACGCCACCTCTTACTATGTCTGTATTACAGTACTGCATGTCTTCATTGGGACTGGGGGTGTGGGTTACTCCATCTATGCCCATGTAGGAAGTCATATGCAGATAACAGTGTGGAATTACATCCTGTCATAGGTTGACATAGGCCTCAGACAAATATTGGGTTGCACATGCTCTGATCTTAGGAGTCATATAACAGTTGAGTATGCTGTCGGGGTACAAATACTGCAGTTGACATTCAAGGTGTATGTCATTATCAGGGTGGATGTCACATCATACACAGATTTGTCCCATAATGATAGGCAAATGCACTGCTGGGCCTGTAGCACTTTCACATTTCAGAGGACATACACAGTGCATTTAAAGTACATGTATTCATTCACAGCTTGGGAAGAGGCAGCATTTATACTACTGTGACCCATGGACACACATAATACATGACCTGTCCAAGATATTTCTGAGTTTCTTATAGCTTCCTGTTCTGGTTAATGTGGCCTCCTGCTCTGAGTCAAAGCTATACCTATAACCATACCATCAGCAGAACAGCTGGCTTAACCAGTGTCCTCTGCTAGTGCCATGCACTCCTGATCATGCGAAGAGCAAACACAAAAGAAAAAACACTTTAATGTATTAAGCCAATTGCTTCATTCCATTGATTGGCTTATTATAGATTTACACCACAACAGCTCAAAAATGGCATTCTTTCTAATGGCACACCAATCAGGTGGCTAGATGCACAACACACACATGCCTCCACCTAGCCATTCAGGTCCCCTTTCTGTGACCTGCTCCGAATTCCTCTTGTTATAAACTATAGCAAACTGCTTCTTACAAATGTAGCAAACAGTAGCCATAGTTTATACCCTGCCTGCACAGAGCATTACGGTGCTCACATTTTATTGAAAAAAATCTTCTAATAAACTGTTGCAAACTGTTTGCTGCAAAACATTTAGTACAGTTCATACCTTACCAGCATGGAACACTTCAGCACTCATTTTTTAGTTAAAAAAAAGTATTTTATTTTTACTTTTAAAAAGTAGCAAACTGTTTGCTACAGTTTAGACCATGTATAGAGCACTATAGTGTTCAGGTTTGACTGTAAATGAAATACCAGCTTTAAAAAACAGTATTTGATTACAGATTGGGATAGGCTGATCATGCCCCCAACACTTTGTACCCGAGGCAGTTGCCCCCTCGACTCACCCTAGCTACCCTACTGCATGCCATATTGAGTGCTACCACAAGCATGGGAATCATATAGGTGGTTTGTGCAGCATCATAGGTGACACATAACACAGGCCATGTGAAAACTTCATAATTATATATTGCTGATGTGTGGATATACAATGCATGACATGCCAGCACACACACACACACACACACATATATATATATATATATATCTTTGTTATTACAAGTAATCATGTCAGATATATATATATATATATATATATATATATATATATATACATATATATATATATATATATATATATATATATATATATATTATATATATATATATATATATATATATATATATATATATATATATACATACATACACACACACACAGAGAGGAGGGAGAGAGAGATATGGCAGAAGGGAATGCTGCAGGCCACCTGTGAACATGGTTGATGGATGCTCTAGAATGTGACATCAGACAGGGCCTTTTATCAGTAAGGCTGGCTGGATCTTTTTGAACAGATAAATGCAGTTGATGGCCAATATAGGACCTATGAGCAAGTTCAGAGAAGGATCACTGATATGATTGTGCATGCAAACATCAAGGCAGTCTTTTTGGCAGAGTGTCACGAGTGCAGGTTCATCTACAGAATCACTGTTAATAGAGGCAGCAGAATTTCTGGCATCCCTGTCTAGAGGATCAGATAGCATAGCTATCCAGGGTGGATTACTGGACTTGGGAGTAGAAATGCACAGTGTACCTTGAATATTGGCTGGCGATGTCCAGGTGAGTATTTCATAGTATGTGGGACAATCTGTACTACCCACCTGACTCAATATCATAAGCAAACAAAAACTGCTTCTTTGTTGTTATAGGCACATCAGGATTACATGTACACCATCATTCTACTCAAGATATATTAACTTTAGATTGTCCATGGTACTGTATTGTAGAGATGTACTTACACTGGATTGCAGGCAAATGTTGGTGAAGGGTGCATTCATATACTTTGGTGTGCTTATGTGTTTTCACAGGTGCTGCATTGTCAGGTTCCTCCAATGTGGTTACATGCATGTCTGGTATTGGGGACCTATCTGGGAATGATGCTGATGGTACCCAAATCTCTGTATAGTTGGGGGTCACTGTGGTGGCGGTAGGAGACAATATCCCCTCACCTTCTACAAAGACAGCTCTTATGCCTTTGAATCCCACGTCTGGGTTCAGTGAGCCATGTAGGTGAAGAAATCAGCAGATAAAGCACTCCGTTCTCCAGTGACAGAGTCATCCTTGATTACCTCCTGATCGACTGAACATAAGGAGGATAGTAGGAGGTATGTCATCATATTGGTGACCACCAAGACCATGAATACTCCACCATCTGAATGTCTATACGGCTGATACTCATCATTTATGTGGGGCTATTATACATGAACAGGCAAAGACTAATGTGTTTTGTTTGATAACCTGTGAGAGAGTACAGCCCATTTATGTAATACAATGGAAAGTTCATGCAGGGAGTTTAAAAGCTGTAGATATCCTGTGTGGCCACCCATCATGGCTACCACCCTTCTTATGAGTAGTCTGCCTCTAATTCTTGTGGAAAAGCCCACCGTTGGAGGGGGTAGGTATGATGTAGGTCCCATAGCACCACCACAAGAACACCATCCATTGTTGAGACACTGTGGGATTCTATGGCCACAGACATGGAGGGAGTGTTTAAGCTAGGACCACCCACAGTACATCAAACCATTCCCTTTCACAAGGCACTTTGTCCAATATGCCTGCTGTAGATCATGCAAGTGACCTTTCCCAGAGAACATGTCCTCATGGATGGGGAAGTGCTTTGTTAAAAAACATATAACTTTTGGATTCCCTACACCAGTCCATGAAACCTCAGTACAGAGTTGCATTTTCTGCTTCGGCTTTGTCCATGCACACACATACACTGTACTTCTCTGCCCAGTTTTATCATAGACTTAATCCCCTTCCTGTCCAATCTTCCTAGCTCCTCACACTAACCAGTCCATTGTATGTTCACTCACTCACTCACTCACTCACTCACTCACTCACTCACTCACTCACTCACTCACTCACTCACTCACAAGCCTTTCTAGAACTTTTCTTGAATTCTTCCAGTCAGATAGTAGCTACAGCTCTTGCAAGGGCATTCAACTCAAAATCAGGCATCCTACATCCCCAGCTTTCTATGTAATCTTAACCTACCCCTAGCAAATTCATGACTTCTACCCCTCCATATGAAACAGTCACACACAATTTGTATCTTAACAAGTTAGGGTCTATAATGTTTGAACAGACAAATATGTTTGCATACATACAGCACTGAGTAATATCATCATTTAAATTATGTTAATATGGCCTACCAAGGTATAAACCTTGTCGGACCGTCTGTTTAACGGGGAGGAAATTTCCCCATATAATTCTAAGACGTTGGTTATAATTAGGTTGGCATAACTTATGACTAATTTCCATAATGGTTAAGGTCTTTACTTTCCAAGCACAAAGTACAGGGTTGGATCTTGACCTCTGCTCAATGCCTGTTTGGAGTTTTCATGTTCTCCCTGTGTCTCTGTGGGGTTCCTCCTACCTCCAAAAAATATGCTGAGTGTTTCAATCTGAAGCCCACAAAAGAATGGAGCTGTGGGCAACAACACAGACTCTACATGGGGCTCTACAGGGGGAAGAGTTGTATAAACCAACCATTTTGGCCATCTACTGTGGTGAGCAGTATCCTCATAATAGCAAAACATGCATCACAGACTGGGCACCATGCAAGGCTAGCCACTTGATGGTGTAAAATATGGCTCTAGGTGTTTCAGTCATGTTGACTAATGTACAAAAATATAAATAAATGAACCAAACCAAACAAATAGGCAGTGTAAAGAACAGTCCAATAGTATTGCAAGTTTATTAATAAACTTGCAATTCTATTAGACAGTTCTTTACGCTGCATATTTGTTTGGATGTTGACTAATGTCTCCAAAAGGGCATGAGTATTTGCCAGTGATAAGTGGGTTGAAGACCTTGCCTACTCTGACTTATGTCAAGGACCCATGCCAATGGTGGGAGTGGGAGGGGTGTATGTGTCCTTATTGGCCAGTCTGTGCTTGCCATAAAGCTCAGCAGCTCTGGGTCAATAAGATGCTGGCCAGCTGGTGTCCAGTTGCCCAGCTTGGGCTACCTGGGATTGCTCTGTTGAGTGAAAGCTGGACATAAACCAATCAACCTTCCTAAAATCAGCTAACAATTGTTACACTCAGTGTAGGTTCACTGAAAGGATGCAGCTTGGAGTTGATGACATGATGGTATGGAGAAGGGTGGACATCTTATGTATCCAGGGGACTGGATAGAAGGCAGTGCAGCAAAGAAAATTGACTCAGGAGTAGGGCAGGCTAGAATTGGTGTGGGGATTGTGGTGAGGGAGAAGCTTCAGAGGAAAGTGAGGGATGTCATCGAACTTAGTGACAGGCTCATGGCAATCAGAATCCAGCTTAATAATAAGGCAGTATTCATAATCTCAGCCTATGCCCCACAACAGGGTTGTGATTGTAATGAAAAGTGTAAATTCAGACAACATTTTCAGGACCAACTAGATAAAAAAATGCAGAAAGACTCACCAGTGGATATGGTTAGGTGTACCTGTTCCATTGAATTGCCTGGGAAATCCACTACCATCTGACCTTCTGCATTCCTCTCCTTAACACCATATCTACCCATCACCTTCTCATCCCCTCTGTTCCCTTCACCAACATGCCCATTGAAATCCATCTTTGCTTGATCTTGTTCATGAAGGTTTTCTTCAGTCTTCGGTTCTCTGGCATCAGGGTTGTGGTAGTTTCTATTTGTGTCAAAGTGGTCAGGCCAAATGTAACACCTTTGTTGAGGTTAAATTAAAGTTTCTTAGCTCAGTTCTTTAAAAAAAATTAAAATTAGAAGTAAAAGCACTTCACTCAGTCCTTTAAAAAAATTGTAGGCCCAAATAAATTGGGAGGGTTACGCCAGGAAGATCATCCAGTATAAATTTTTTCCAGATCAAATATGTGGACAATACAGATTTCCATACTAGATCAGTTGAGGCCCAGGTAAGTAATGACCACCTCCACTACTGTTATACAACAGGGTGCTGGTGGAAATTGGGTTACTGTTGGCCAGAGACGGAGAAGAGGAGGAGTAAAGCATGCCCGGAGGCAGGAGGAGAGGAGGAAAGTTAGGAGTGTGGAAGTGAGAGTAGGAACTTTGAATGTTGGCGATATGACTGGTAAATGGAGAGAGCTAGTTGATATGATGGAGAGAAGGAAGGCTGATATATTGTGCGAGCAAGAGATCAGATGGAAGGGGATTAAGGCTAGGTGTATCAGATGTGGGTACAAATTGTTCTACCATGGTGTGGATGGGAGGAGAAATGAGGTAGGGGTTATCCTAAAGGAACAGCATTTATTTATTTTATTTATTTATTTTACATTTGTTGACTGGGCTAGTCTAACTGGATATATGTCCATTTTCAGTAGAGGCTCGGGGAGAAAAGCTCCACATAAGCAAAATATTAGCAACTACAAGTACAAATAAGTAAAAAAGTAACACATTTAGGTATAGTACTATTTGAAGGTGAAGAATACAAATGTTTTATAGACAAAAAATTAGTGTTAAAGTAACAGAATAATAAGAAAAAGATTAAACAATAAACAAATTTGAAGTGGTGCACTATTAAGAAAGAGAAATGTAAAAATAATACAATAGCAAATATTACAGCTCCAGGTACAGTATTAAGCAGTGAGTCATCCCATTATCCTATAGTAGCATAGCAACTTTAAGGCACTATGAAATAAGAAATATAACGAAAGTCTATAAAGATCTTTATATGTGATAGGAAGTTAATGCTGCAAGCAGCAATCTATGCAAGTGTAAATTTAGTAGAGGACTGAGTGTAAGAGAGTTGTAGAGACTAAAAAATAGACTATGTAGGTCTACTCTCCAAGGCATAGAGAGAACTGGAATTAAATTGCAAAAGGTTATGTAGGTAGGATTCAGAGAAAGTGGTGGAAGGATTAGTCTGGGTTATTACATGGGCATAACCAGTGGTTAATAAGGTATTCTCTGAGTTGTTTTTTTGAACAGTTTTCCTGAGGAGAGAGTTGAGAGTTTCATGGTAAGCAGGTTCCAGGATTTGCCAACAGTATTGGCAAACAGTGAATCACCGGCCTTATTTTTGAATTTGACTCTGGATAGTAGTACTTTATTGGCTGAGTGAAGGGTTTCAAATTACTGTAGGGGGTAAGAAGGCTATTAAGTATAGGAGTATTTTTAGGAAGATAGAGGATCTTATGGGCAATAATAAGTTGTTGAAACTGAAGTTGATATGAAGTTTTAGCCAACATAGGTGTTTAAGGTTTTGACAGTGGTGAGTTCTATATGAGGAACCAGTAGCAAATCTGGCGCTATTGTTATAGGAGGTAGCTAGTTTGTTAAGGTTGTGTTTTGATAGGTTGGTATAAATGGGAGAGGCATAGAAGAGGGTGGAAATTAGATGGGTGTGGACAATAGTGGTTCTAGCTGTTGGAGTTAGGAAGGGTTTAATCCTATAGAGGGAGCTTAAATTTTTGTTTACTGTTTTTATTGTTGTGTTAATATGTGTGTCAAAGCTAAGACTATGATCTATTGTTACCCCTAAGAGTTTGGTAGTTGGGGTCGGGAGATATAATGATGCCATCATTGGATAAAACTGTGAAGTCAATTGGGGGGGACCTTTGAGTGGGAGTGAAGAGCAGTAGTTTTGTCTTTTTAGGATTCAGGAGGAGGCTATGCTGTAGAAACCATTTTTCTGCTGTGTTAAGCACTGTTTGGGTAATGGACTGAAGTTGAGGTGCAGAGGTAGCTGAGCATATTAGTGTGGAGTCATCAGCATATTGAATACATGTTGTCTGAAGAATGATTAGAGTAAGATCATTTATGAAAATTGAGAAAAGGAGAGGGCCCAGGATAGAACCTTGGGGGACTCCCAGGGTAATAGGAAGGTGAGAGGATAGATTATTTTCCCAAAGAACTGTCTGTTGCCTATTTTCAAGGTAGGATTTAAACCATTGTAATGCTTGTGTATCTAGAGAGAGAGACTTAAGTATGTTCAAGAGCAGTTGATGGTTGACCATATCAAAGGCTTTTGAAAGGTCAATAAAGAGTGCTGAGGATAGAGTGTTGTTGTTTTGGTTATTGTTAATACAGTCAGAAAAGGAAAAGAGGGCTGTGGTGCTACTATGGTGAGGCCTAAAGCCATGCTGACAATTAGCAAGTAAGTTATTTTTCAGTAGATGGTCTAGTAGTTGGCGGTGGATACATTTTTCCATAATTTTGGCTAAAGGAGAGAGTAGAGCTATTGGGCAGCAGTTAGAGAGTTCATGTGAGTTGCCCCCTTTGTGCAGTGGGATAATGTGGGAGACTTTCCAGATTGATGGGATTGTTTCTTCAGTAATGGTTCTATTTATAAGGATGGAAATAGGAATGGCTTCACCAGCTGCAGCTTTCTGTAGATATTCTGCTGGTAAAAGGGCAGCTGAAGGAGTACAAGGTTTTAGTTTAAGAAGAAGAGTGTAGATAAGGGATGTAGGGACTGGTTGTAAATGAAATGAGGGGGTTATATTAGTCAAGGAGGATGACAAATTTGAACTAACAGGAGATAGTGACTTGGCAAGACTTTGGACTGCTTCAGTAAAGAAGGTATTAAAGGCATTTGCTATATGATTTGGAGTTTCATAGGTGGATCCTGTTGGGGTGGAAGTTTTGGACTGACCTGGGTGGAGGAGTCTGTTAATGCCTGCCCAGAACTTTTGAGGTTTGTATTGGTGGGTTTGCTGGTTGTTGTGGAAGAAGTTTCTTTTATCTAGAAGTATGGATTTTTTTGGTAGCATTTCTTAACTGTCTATATGTTAGATGATCAGCTGGGTTTTTAGTTGTTCTCCATTTGGTCCAGATTTTATTTCTTAGTATAATTTTGTGCCTTGTCTCCTTTGTTAGCCATGGAGCAGGTTTGGTCCTATTTCTCATTGAGCGGGATGGGGCATAACAGTCCAGGATTTCTAAGAATTTGGTATTAAAGAAGGATACTGCCTTGTCTAATTGGAGGTGTCTTAGAGGTGACCAGTCACATGCTTTAAGTTCAGTTTGGAAGTTAACAGGGTTAAAGTTTTTGTTAGTTCGAATGGTTTTATATAAGGTTGGTTTATGAGCATTGATCTTTTGCCTAGTTATGTAGGTCAGTGAGTGGTCACTGACATCATCAGGAAGGATTCCTGCTTCATAGGAGAGGGGATGACTATTTATCAGTATCCAGTCAAGAGTAGTTTCTTTGTTATTAGGTTCATGGATCCTGGTGGGGGAGGTTATAGTTTGGGAAAAACCATAAAGGTTTATGTGGGTAGTTTGGTTTGCTGAGATGCAGGTATTCCAGTCAATATTAAAGTCACCCAATACAATGGTTTCTTGTGGGTTGTTAGTTGAAAGCCAGGAAAAAATATTTTCAAGGGTGTTTATATTGTCACCTGGAGGGAGGTAGGTGCATATTATATAGATGGATTTATAGGTGTTGATTTGGATTTCAGAGATAAGGATTTCAGTGCTGCTAATAGAAGGTGGTTGAACATTTATAGGTGTAACTTGCAACTCTGTCTTATATAATATTGCTACACCCCCATCCTTTTTGGTTGTTTGATCTAATCTCAGGATATTGTATCCTGGTAGGGTGATTTCATTGTCCTGTGTTGCAGGTTTTAACCAGGTTTCTGTTAGGCAAAGGATGTCAAAGGAGTGAACATCTAAGAGGGCATGGAGATGGGCAACTTTGTTGTTTAGGCTCTGTATGTTGAGATGAGCTATAAGTAGAGAGTTTGATGGTTTACTGATAGATTGAGGAATACATGGATTTGGTTTAGGTGGGTTGGAGGTGGTAGTGGTGTTGGGGCCAGGGTTGGGATGGATGTCACCATCTAAAAGGTTAGTATTTTTAATTCTGTGTATGATATTTAGGAATTTACAGGGTGCGAATTTTGGTTTCATTGGTTGGTTATAGTTAAGGTGGACTAAACAATGAAACTTTGGCTCTACATAGGAGGGTGTTGAGGTAATATTAATGTAGTTTAAGTAAGGTGGTAGGTCTGACAGGGTTGATTGTTTAAGGGATTGGTTGAAGATAGTTAAGGTTAGATGTTCATATTTAGTAAGGACATAGGTTATAGATAGTATAGGTAGGATGGCAATTAAAAGGAATAGTATTGTGTATTTGGATTTGGGTATGGTGGTCATAGTGAATGGTTAGTTAAATAGTAAGTGGGGAAAGGTATAATAAAGAGAAAGATTGGAAGAAGATGATAGTGGGGAGATTGTTTTAGGTATTGTAGAAGATAGGGATAATGAGTTTGTAAATTGATTAAGAACTTACTGATGTAATGCGTATTTATAAAATAGGGTAATTAGCACTTAATGAGTGGGAGGTTGGGATTGGTTGTATAGGAATGGGGGTGTGGCCAGTGGAGGTTTATAGTTAGGACCCCTGGGGTGGGTGAGAATTGGGGGTAGGGTAGGGGAGCGGAGTGAGCCCACACGGCGAATGGAGCAAGTAGACCCAAGGAAAGAAGGCAGCAGGGCAGTGAAAAAAACAATCAGTATAGTGAAGGTAAGTATGGAGGAAGGTAAGCAGGGTGGTTAGAGGGATGCTTAAGGGGTGTTATTAGGGAAAGGATTTGAGTGATAGTCAGAGGTAGGTAGAATTGTTAACAAGCAGTTAAAGAATAACAGTAGGAATAGATATTATTTAAAAGTGAGTGAAAAGGAGAGCGGGAAAGGAGATTAATGGTGGTTGAAGACTGCCATCTAGTAGTCAAATCCTGTAACAGTAGAGAGTGGAGCGATTAAGGGAGGTAGAAGGGTGTAGGGCAGAAAAAAAAAAGGCTCAAAAATAGGGAAATAGGCGGCAGTGATAAGGCAGGTATGTTGAGGGTTTTCAGTAAGAAGGGTATGGCTGCTGGCTATTCTGGTCAGGATCCTACACTCGCTCCTAGTAAAGAAGTACAGCAGTATCACTTATAAAACTAAAAGTGTATCTTCATATAACATACTTTCTTTAATTCCTTTGAGGTCTCTTCTGAGAGACGTTGTGACCTTTTTCTGTTAGAAAATGTGGCAAAACAAGGTGAGATTGGTGTCTTTTTCTGGTCTTGGAATGTCCAGGAAGGCAGGGCTGGTGAGCAAAACAAAAATAGGTAGAGAAGGCTGGAGTGCTGTAATGTGCAAGTTTGAAGTGTAAACAACTTCCATTAATTCCTCAAGCAACCATCTCCTACAAAGCTGACTGCCTCTCCACGTGACCTGCACAGGCTCTGTAGTATCCTTCAGTAGGCTTCTAAGCATGTACCAGAATGTCTTACTGGAGCCATATTTTTGTGGGAAGTGGATCACTGTTTCAACTGAGCCAGCAGGAAAACCTACCCAGTATCAGTAATGTCCAAGTGTGTAGTCTAAACCAGTCTCATTAATTCTTCAAGCAGCAATCTCTTATAAATCTGACTGCTTCTCCAGTATGTCAAGAGTGTTTTGGAGGTGAAAAGAGTGTTGGATAGAGAGATATTTATGTAGCTGGAAATTGATGGTGTGATGATGAATGTTAGTGCACATGCTCCACAAGTTGGATGTGTGATGGATTAGAAAGAAAAATTTGGGAGCGAGTTAGATGAAGTGGTGGAGAGTGTACCCAAAGGTGAGAGAGTCATGATTGGAGCAGATTTCAATGGGCATGTTGGTGAAGGGAACAGAGCGGATGAGGAAGTTACAGATAGGTATGGTGTTAAGGAGAGGAATGCAGAAGGTCAGATAGTAGTGGATTTTGCGAAAAGGATGGACATGGCTGTGAAGAATATGTATTTTAGGAAGAGGGAGGAGCATAGGGTGGCATACAAGAGTGGAGAAAGAGGCACACAGGTGGGTAATATCCTATACAGGAGGGCCAGTCTGAAGGAGACTGAAGACTGCAAAGTGGTGAGAGGGTAGCAGCATAGGATGGTGGTCTGTAGGATGATGTTAGCAATCAAGAAGAAGAGAAGGAGAGTGAGGGCAGTGCCAAGAATAAAATGGTGGAAGTTGAAAAAGGATAACTGTAAGGTGGAGTTCAGGGAAGAGTTAAGACAGGCACTGGGTGGCAGAGAAGAGCTACCAGATAGCTAGGCAGCCATAGCAGAGGTGGTAAGGGAGACAGCTAGAAAGGTGATTGGTGTGACATCTGGAAAGAGGAAGGAGGACAAGGAGACTTGTTGGTGGAATGAGGGAGTACAGGAGAATATACAGAGGAAGAGGTTGATGAAGTGTGATTGTTAGAGAAATGAAGAAAGTAGACAGGAGTACAAGGAGATGAGGCATATGATGAAGACAGAAGTGGCAAAGGCTAAAGATAAGGTGTGTGGTGAGTTGTATGAAAGGTTGGATACTAAGGGAAGAGAAAAGGACCTATATCGATTGGCTAGACAGTTGAATCAAGCTGGGAAAGATGTGCAGCAGGTTAGGGTGATAAAGGATAATGACTAAAACGTATTCACAAATGAAGAGTGTATGTTGAGCAGATGGAAAGAGTACTTTGAGGGGCTGATGAATGAAGAGAATGAGAGAGAGAGCAAGAGAGAAGGTTGGATGATGTGGGGATAGTGAATCAGGAAGTGCAACAGATAAGCAAGGAGGAAGTAAAGAATGGAATGGAAGTGAAGAATGGAAAGAGGAAAGAGGAATGGATAGATTAAGAAGTAGGGCTATAGTAATAGTTCTACATTGATGGTGGAAGCATCTAAACTTTTGTATCTTTAAAAAACAAAAATTAACTGTAGCAAAAGTCCAGGGTAAACTATAGGGTGCGGAGTGCCGAGAAGCAGGGGTCCCATGAAGAGTGCAGGTCTTACCTGCTGAGCTTACTTATTCTCAACCCGGAATATGGATAGCAGCTAGTGGTGAGGAGCTGCAGCTGTGCCATATGTATGCTAGACAGGGATTAGAAAATGCCTTAAGGTTGGAAAGAGCAGCGGGTCACTGAGCTGTGGGTGATTCTACACTTGTTTAAACCCTACTAGATAATATTTTTTTACAAGAATCTGGTTGTCTAGGCTATGACACATAGATGTCTCATATAGAAACACTTGGCCAATGGGATTAATATCACACTGCTGTCTCTGAATAGAGCCTACCATAGATGGAATAAGCTGTTCCATCCAGCCATAGGGCTGGTAACTGGGATAATGCTTCAGGATACCATATTGTTTTAAATGTTGAATGAGCTGCTGCAGCGAGGCATACAGAGCAAAGTGGGGTTTAGTCTACAATAATGCCACAATACCCAAGGAGTCTTTCAACAGAACTAGGGATTAAGAAAGTATCTGGCAGGACAAAATAAGCTGAGGAAATTGAAAATAAGCCCACTAAATAAAGCCGGATAACAATAAATGGTGTTGATAATGGGTGACCTGAATGTACATATTGGAACAGACAGAAGAGGATAAGACTTATGATCCTGCATATTCTCCCAGATAACTTAGACAAATCAAAAAGGATCATAATCATGAATATTTGTTTATTAATGAAACTATACATAGCTTCAAACTGGTTGAACTCGACCCAGACATCTTGGGAAAATTTTAGAACATTAGCAATAAGACACATATTAGCGCACAAATTGTTAATCAATGACCATAAGAAAAGCATAAATAATATTAAAATATGGGAGCAAATCTTTAATATTGTGTTGGCCTAGAGGTTCTTATCCACTGTTACTCAGGATATATATTTATAAGACAGATTCAATCTTAGATTACATATAGGTTGTAATAATAATATAGACTGATGGCTTTTTCATGTTGTATTTCCTTCTTAAGAATTTGTGTTAATATACAATGTTTGTGTAACTTTTGGAAGCAATCATGTACATATTGTATATATATAGTAGTGTGTAGTTATGTAGTTGAAAAATAATAAAAGACGGATTATTGAAAAAAAAAAGAAGAGGATAAGAGGACTGCTGGTGTCACATGAGTGGGGCAATAGGAACACAGAAGGGGAGTTCATTCTAGACTTCTCTCTGGCAAATGGCTTGATAGTAGCCAACACATGGCTCAGAAAGAGAGACAGTCACAAGATCACATACAAGAGTGGCCAACATGCAACTCAGGTAGACATCCTCTTACTAAGGAAATGGCACTGCAGTAGAATCAGCAATTGCAAAGTTATTGCTAGTGAAATGGCCAGCTCCCAGAAGAAATCACTGTTTGCCACAATCAGCTGCACGCAGTAGTCAGAGAAGGCTTTAAGGTCAACAGAGACCAGGCTGAAGACCTGGAAGTTGACTGGAGAGAAATCACATCAACACTAAAATTACTCAGCACTCTAGCACCTCAAGAATAAGAGAAAACAGGTGGAGTTAAAGAAGAATGGCTGCACCTCAAAACAGCAAGTATGACTACAGAACAGATATGTGAACAACTTAGGTATTGAAATAAGGTACATAAGGAAAGCTGATGGTGGAAAGCAGAAATCCAGGTAGTCATCAAAAGAAAGAAAACATGCAGGAGAAAGTGGGAAATAGAAAAAAATGAATCAGTGTAGGAAGGAATACTGGTTGGATGACATTGAAGCTAAGAAAGGAGCTGTAATACCAAAGAACAAGGCATCAGAGGAACATTACCAGCTTTTGGTAAGTAAGTCAATGAATGGCACAAAAAAAAGTAACTATATCAGGCCGCAAGGCAGACAGAAAGATGAAGATAGTCAGACACCCTTCCTAAGGGATGCCAGCAACAACCGGCTCACTAGTCCACAGGACATCAAAGGCAGATGGAAAGAGTACGTTCAGCAGTACTCTTTCAGCAGCTTCTGAATGAGGAAAACCCCACAAAAGCTGTACTGCCTCAGACCCTGCCTATGTCAAGAGAAGAGGAGGAGCCCACTAAGGAAGTAAGAACAGCGCTAAGGAAAATTAAGTCAGGAAAAACAGCAATCTCAGATGAGGTCACAGCAGATATGATAAAGATGCTGGGTGACATAGGGGAGATATTGCTCCTGAGGGTATTGATATCAGTGTGGACAGTAAGACATTTCCCAGATGACTGTACAATAAGCATACCAGTGCCAGTGTTGAAGAACAAAGGGGATATTCACAACTGTGGACAGTACATAGGTATCAAATTCCTATCACATTGTATGAATGTTCTGGAGTGGGTGACTGATAAATGGATACACAGTGTAGTAGAAAGTAAAATGGGAAATAAGCAGTTTGGATTCAGATCAAGATGCAGCACAATTGACCCGATGTTTGCAGTGAGACAGATAGTTGAGAAGAAGCTAGAGATGAGAAAAAAGTCCAACTGGGCATTCTTAGACTTGGAAAAAGAATGTGACTATATCCTAAGAAGGCTGATTTGGGTAGTCATGTGGTGATTTGAAGTCCCAGAACATTGGCATAATTAATGCATGCTATGTACAAGGACGCAATGACTCAATCTGAAACAGTGTTTGGGCTCAAAGATGAGTTTCCAGTGGGAGTTGGTATGCACCAGGGTTGAGGTCTGAGCCTACTGGTATTCATACTGGTGATGGACTGCATTAGCAAACATGCCAGAGGGGACAGATCAACAAGTTGCCATATGCCAATGATGAGGCATTACAGACCAACCCTGAGTAATAACCAGCAAAGGTTAGGAGAACGGAATGCAAAACTGAAGGTACATGGGATGACACTGAGTACAGATAAGACAGTTTTAATGGGAACAAATAGTGGAATTGAGAAGAAGCTGAGAATTGAGATAGAAGGGAAAATAGTAGAACAGGTTAACTGCTTCAAGAAACTGGTAGGGGTGGTTGACGAGAAGGAAAGTCTAAATGAAGAGCTCAAAGCTAGAATCAGAGGGACTGCAGCCAACTGGCACATAGTGTCAGGTGTAGTACATGACAGAAACATGCCAAAGATGCTGAAAGGTAATGTGTACAAAACAGTGGTGTGACTCATAGCTGAATCGATCCATATACCTAGGTCCTTAAATGAGTCTACAATTTCAATCACTGTGTGCTGATTTAAATATTCACCTTTCGATTAATGTCTCTCAAATTTCATATGCTTAGTTTTTGATGTATTTATCAGCATATTATTCTCCTGTGCCCAAATGGTTAGTTTAGTCAAGTTCTTTTGCAAATATGCTTTATCTATAACATATGCAATCCAGATATGCTTTATCTATAACATATGTAATCACTTTACCCAATTTCAGGTCATCTGCTTATAGACTATAGAACACCTCAGATGAAAAAGTTAAGTCTGAAAGATGCACTCTAAACAAGTATGGGTCTAGTACAGAACCCTGTGGTACACCATGACTGTAACCAAGGATTTCACCTGTCCAGTTGCTGTATGATACTTGCCATGCCCTATTTGTAAGCCATGCAGCTATCCATCTTATAAAGAGTACATCAATACCTAGCTGTTCTAATTTATTGATCAGTGTTTTGTGTATGACTCTGTCAAATGCTAAAGTTAAATCTATATAAATTACATCACAGCACATTTTTTTCATTTATAGCTGTTATTATATTGTTATAGAACATCATGTTGCAGGTGGTAATAGATCTATTTTCAACATACACATGCTGATATATGGCTTGAAGTCCCAACCTTTCCAGTCCTGACAATAACATGCGATATTACCTTTTCCATTATTTTTCCACAACATGAAAGTAGACTTAAGGGTCTATATGACTCTGTGTTTGCCCTACTCCCCTTGCCCTTAAAGATGGGTATAATAAGTGCATGTGTCCAATCTTGAGGAATTTCTAGTGGTTATTTTGGAATGTACCAAATATCGGCAGTAGTTACATTATGACCTGCATTATGGCAGGGGTTTCACTGCTTTCATTTGGTCATTGATCATCTTTCAGTTTACTGAGTTTTGACTGGACATTTCTTAGGGGGTTTTGTATCCAATTAGGCACAAATGTTTTTTGAGTTTACATAGGCTGATATGGGTATGATGTAATTTCATTGATCAGTCCGAAAATTTTCATTGATTTTATTTAAGAAGTTTGTGTTTTTATTGGCACAAACTCATGAGGGTGTGTTCTTAAATGCATTTAAAAATGCTGTTCATTTTTAACTATGTTTTAAATGTTTCTGAAGAAGTCTATACGATGACAATAGATGAAAGTACTTAAGCCATTATTGTTCCTGCTTTTACCATTCATTGCCTGAACGTTTAGTTTTTCATTAGAAGTTTTAGTATATGATCCATTGCAATTTCAGTGATCTCATGTTCTGTGGTCATTGAATACCATATAAACTAATTACAACTTTTACATCCAAGTTTATTATTGCATTTATGATCTCTTGTTATTTTGCTTTGTGAAGTGCAACCCCCAAATAAATCAACTCAGAAGACATAGTCAGAACTCAACAGTGCAATCTAATTGAGCTAATATCTTTGGTAGCATTCTTCATTTTATTTTAGCCTTTGGCTGGATTATTCACAGTCACTCTGTATCTGACTGCTCCTTGAACAACTGCTATCCTAACAGCATTCAGACGCTGGTGTTTTAGCAGTCACATTAAATTAATCACTGTCTGTCACTTTCACATTCTGTCTAGTTGCTTCACTTAGCAAAATATCCTGTCTTAAATTTAATCTGCACGTCTTCTCATTTGAATTATTTCACCTCTCCTGAATAATATTTATGGCAACTAAATACTGAATTTTGGATGATATATTCATAACTTTTTCATCCCTTTCCTTTCTGATCGATTATTTTCTAACTGTAAACTGTATACTACTTTGCATTCATGCTGTGTATCATGTATGCCAGTGTTTGCATGTCTCCATATTTTATAGTATATCTTAGCTTCTCTTTTAAGACCTTTATTTTATTTACATAAGAATAGGATTCGTACACTTGTCACAAAGTCTTACACCTTTGGACTTAGGCACATAACATTTTTCTGAGTCAATTAAATGAAGAACACAACAATCTGAATTATTTGATAAAATACCTTAACATTATGATGATAAGCATAATTTTAACATTTATAACACAATTTGAAAAAAAAAAAAAAAGTTGATTTAGTGTACACTTGAATGATACACACACACACCAAACAGCAAACAAAATAATGTTTACCGTGTCATGATCACTGTTCACAAGTAGAAGTCTTTCATCTTTTCCTAGTTAGGGGTCACCATAGCTGATCTCCAGTCTGCTAATGATTGGCAGTGAATTTCTACGGGCACGCCCATTCACTCACGCACCTACCTGCATGTCTTTAAACGTCACTCAACCATGGGGAAGTCATGCAGACTCCACACAGAAGGCACTCCAGGTGAGAATCGAATGGGCCAACCTCTTGCTGCGAGGTGACAATGCTAACCACTGCACCACCGTGGGATATAGACAGCACATAATCACAGCATGCATTCCATTGTGTGGTGTTTCCTCTTCATGATGACAGTGGCATGACTGATGTTTTATAGGTCATTGCTAGTGATCATGCACTTATTAACCAGGGTATAGTGCATTAGTGTACTATGAATATAAATATAGTAACATGCCATCATAGGTACCTGATGTGTGTCAGCGACTATATTTTGCATATCTAAATGCAGGTATCCAATTGTGTCAGCTAATATGTTTAGACCTGAAGTCAACTAAGTATAAATACTCATCAGTGGTATCCAGTGGTATACATTCAGGTGGGGCTTGATATCTGTGAATGATAACATGATAACCTGATGTGTTCATGTCCAGGTTATGGTGAAGTGGCATAAAACAGGCATATAGTAGTGTTTCTGGGCCACAGCACTATGACCTATAGTACAGTGTTGTGAGGTTACAGTCATCATGCACTATGCCATTGCATATTTCATGTGTCAATGTTTCAGGTGTAACATTATAAAAAAATAGGCATCAGGATAGCATAGTTTAGCAGCGTATATGTTCTATGTGTCATACCAGCAACAGTATAGAACATTACAGTGCACTCATAAACTGTAGTCTCTCTAGGCTATTCCCTGTCATCATGTGCCTTCTTGATGCAGCTTGGAAGATAGGTCATTGTGTCATATGCCTAGGCTAGCTGGGTAGCTAAAGCCACTTAAGTGTATATTACTGGGAAATGGCACAAGAATCATAGCCACATGATAACCTGACAAATGCTTACATAACTGAAGATCTGATGTTGATGATACAGAGATCATGACTCTCTAGCCACCAATGATTGAAAGAATTATATCACTGAAAGTACTCTGACTCTCCCTTCTCTGAGGTTATGGAAGGATATAGCCATTCACTGTAGTTTATTAACAATTGTATCATCATACAGTGTCAACATACATATGCTGTGGAGCACATGGATTGCAAGGTCGATCTTTTGAGAGCTATCTTTTTTACTGATTTTATGTGTCAGTCTGCTGTTAAGTAGATCATCTTCTGTGTGTGTGGGTGTGTGGGTGTGTGGGTGTGTGTGTGTGTGTGTGTGTGTGTGTGTGTGTGTGTGTGTGTGTGTGTGTGTGTGTGTATAGACCTTTGCACTTAGGGACACATTTTTTTGACTCAATTAAATGAGAACACAAGAAAATCTATAAAACTAGAACTGAATTTTGCATTTCATTCTGTACTGTCAGCTAAAAAGCTTTGTGAAATTCTATTTGTTTTCGTGTGTGTGTGTGTGTGTGTGTTTGTGTGTGTGTGTGTGTGTGTGTGTGTAAGGTAAGGAGGTTTCTTATTACCTCACTGTTACATTATCATCAAGTTAGTATTTAAAGCAATGGTGCTTAGCCCCCTGAAATAAAACAGTGGTTTTGTAGGGGTTTTTTTTACCCCATGAAGTGCAGTTATGCATTATAGTAAGGGTGAGTATATTGTACAGTGGGTAAGGAAGTGTCTGTTCACCTCATAGTAATGTGATCTCAGCGTAATCCTCCTGAAATGTTTGATTTTGCAGATTTTCTTTTTTGGGCCAGTTTGCCTCCACTGCTGGCTGATCATCTGTCCCCTCCTGCCAACTATTCCATTCATTCCCAATCACCAGACAGAGGGCAGTTGTGAAAGGTTATCATTCAAACATCCACCAAGGCTGATCTATAATGTCTTTTCTTTTATGCAGTCTAGCATCCTTGTATGTATTGAATTTTAGAACAGAGGACTGGACAGACAATAGGCTGATCATGAAGGGAGGTCCAGTCATTCCTCAGTGGGTGTTAATTTATGCATTCTAATCTTACCCTTTGATATATAGAAGTTAGATTGCTGTACTCCACCATCAAAACTGTACTTACTAAATGTTCTCCTAAGTGTGTTCAATGTAATGTTAAATGTATAATGAGCAGTTTTGATGATGTTCTGTTCCAGATGTTACACATGCTTGAATTACATACGTTATCCTTAATGTTATATTTTCTTGTCTGAATGCAGACATTGCTAAGTAGATATCGCTGTGTAAATTTCATGACTGAAGTTGAGAATATACAGCACAATGTGTCTATATACCACTACACAACATTAATGTTAATTTAATAAGGTTGCATTAAGTATTACATCTGAAAAACTGATAATTTCTATAGCAGCAATTATGAATTTTGTGGGGTTACAGAGGAAAGAAATGTCATAATGAAAAGTTGTTCAAAGAGTTTTGAAATACTCCTGATATCTTTATTTAGGTATTTTATTGAATGTGTTACTATCCAGTAGGATTTGAAATTCCTGACAGTTGGGCATTGACTTTCATGCATATGTGAGGACACACAATCATTTGCCAGTCATATGGTAGTACTGTTAACCATTTTTAGGCCAGTAATACTAACACTGCCTGTATGGATCCACTAGAAGTCAAACACTATTTATACTCCAGGTGTAACTGGTCAGAGATAGACAGAGATATGACTCCCTACCTTCATGAAAAGGTAAGAGGCTACTAAATGTCCATTACTTGCACAATTTAGCGAAGGAAAACAATGATAAAAATGAATGAAGCTGAAAAGTAAACTTAAAATGATAGGAGAGAAGGGCATTAGTGCTGTCATTAAAATTAATGCATCTATACCGAAGTGTCTTCCCAGATCTAAATTTTCACTGCTATGGACTCTAACTGGAAAAGTGACACTTTACATTTAAAGAGTTCTAGAAGTTGACCCTTAATGTCTCTCAAATGGAAATAGCTGCTATCAAGCTAAGAACGGAAAGAATTATCTCATACCTCAAATCTTGGATAAATGTTACAAAGATACTGAAGAAATCTGACTGTAATATGGTTTGAAATTAAACTTTTTTTTTGGAATAATGTTGTACGTTCGTTCATTTAGACACCCTTGTAAATATGTTTTTTTTTTCATGTTTTTTGTTCCTTTTCATATGGTGTTGATAAATTCATATGTTTGATTTACTTTATGAAATCAGATATAGTATAAGTATTTAAAATCTTAAAAATTTTTGAGAAAAAATGCAAATAATTTTGAGGCTCTATTACCAGGAAAATAGTGTGCATGTTTATGAAACACTATACGACTGATATGCAAGTCTATTCATATAGACTCATTCACCTGCCAGCACTTAGTTAAAGTGTAGTGCTGTATTACCACCTGCATACAAATTGGAATGTACGATATACAAGGGCAGTTTGACAGAAGAGTCCATAAATTACTTCCCTGAAACTTTGTATAGCTAGTTCCTTGTAGCAGAGTAATAGCACTGTAATAAAGCACAGTTGACCTAAATGTCTTTAATGGCCCTGATACTAACAGAGCTGGTCAGGCTGATGAGACCTGCTTACCTCCATCTGGGTGGAGGGGCGAGGGAAGTATGGCCAAGAGGTTCCAGCAGGCAGTAGAGCTGTCACCTTTCAGGGATCAAATGGGTCAGCAGAGCTGTCAGGTAGGGGAAGGTTCAGTGTTTCCTGAGAATCTGATGTGGAAATATATTACTGAATCTTGTCTCCTTACACTGCTAAAGCTCACTCTTTAACTGGTTACTCTTGTCTCACCTTGTAATTATCTTGCTGAGCTAAAATATTACTTCCGAGATGATGCTTCCCGCTTTAATCTTCTCCTTAAATAAGCCACACTAGGTAAAGAGTAGCATACACCCCACAATGGTAAGCAGTCTATATATCTTTATTGCTTTCTTTAAATACGCAAAGAGTCCTTTGTTAGATAAAATCAGTGGATGCGTTCTCCACAGCTGCTATGTTGAGAATGCTGAGCAAACTCATCTTGAAATGAAAGTTTCTTATGGCCAGAGAATGGTAACTGGATATGCATAATCCCATTAATACCTGACACTAATGAAGGGAGACAAGCCAGTAACTAGTTCTGCATTTATTAAATCCAGTCAGTGTTATAAATGAGTAGCAGTGTTTTTTCTGGGTGACCTTGTCTCTGTATATCACATAAAGTATCATGAATAATCACTTTCCAATAGTTGCTTTGCTTTCATTTTCCATCATTCCCACAGCTTTCTACTGTCCAGTGTGGTATTAATAATCATGATAAAATGAATATGAAATTTAATTCCCTTATGTTTACAATCAGGCACTTAAAGTACATACTATAATACTTAAGCTAATGCTAACTTGATTCAAAAAGCAAATACATCCTTACTCAAACATTACTCATCCAAAGAAAAAGGGAAAGGTAATTTAATTCAGTTAAAATGAAAGGACTTGGCAATACCCTTTACCAGCAGTGGTGAGTCTTCTGTCTAATATGAGACGTATTTTGCATGAAATGCCAGACCCTGCTGCTAATGTTAGTACCCTTTGATAAAATCATACTGCAAACTGGTATAGAAATAAATGAGCTTCAATGAATGTAGAAAGATTGTAATTTACATAATGTATTGAATGACTGAGTGATTGACCTGATTTGTTTATTTTATAGGTTTGCTGGCCCAACAACATTTCTCAGCCATGAATGAGCCAAAAGGCAGCACAAAGTTAAACTGTGCATTAGTCATTATTTGTGGTATATATGAAATGCACTCTCTAAATGTTTACAGAATGGTAGATATTTTCTAAACATCATTTCTGATGAGTAAGACAAACTGAACAGCTAAGAATCTTACATTATTTGAAGCATATTTTTGGTCCCTTATATCACCTTTATGGCACCACTACACAGTGCTCCATGTACATGTTGGGTCTACCAGTAACTCCCTAGTCCTGCAGACTTACTTTGCTTACCAAAGGGGGCAGTAATAAAACCTAAGGGGGTCCTGGAGGTCTCAGCCATTTATACTATGTTGGGTTTTTTCCATTCTACCCACTATTGTCTCCTCTTCCTCCTCTTGCAGTTCCATGGTGATGCTCAAGGGGCACATGTCCAATGAGGGCATGCAGCATATTTCCCTACCTGCACCCACATAGTCATGCCCACCAACCTACTGTAGTGGACAACTGCCCCCTTTTACAACATCCACATCCTCTAGCAGGGATCATCGCTGGTAATGGCCACATACCTGCTCGTTGTCCCCTGTGATGGGTCCACCCCATCTTTACCTTACTGCTCCATCAGTTACCTGAGCCACTAGTTGAAGCCAGGTTGACTGGGTTGTAGTCAAGGCTTTATCTCTCTACATCACCAAAACAGCTACAGTATTTAAAGTTTGCTTACATATCGTTCATTCATGCATGGGAAACCTAACTGGTATTACTGGAAAGGAATGTCAAGTGGACACACACACACGCACGCACACACACACGCACGCACGCACACATATATATATATGTGTGTGTGTATGTGTGTGCGTGTGCACATGTGTGTGTGTGTGTGTGTGTGTGTGTGTGTGTGTGTGTGTGTGTGTGTGTGTGTGTGTGTGTGCACGTGTATATGAAGATTTTTTTTCAGTATAACTGAACAAAACAACATAGCACAAAAAAGAAAATTATGAAGGACAATGTTATCAATGCTAAGAAGCCTTCATTAAAGAAAATGTGAAAGAAAGAGGAAAGCCAAAAAAAAGCTTTAAAGGTTTAAATGTGTACTAGATAAATATAATGGAAATCTTTAATGAGTTTAAGCAAATGACATAAAAGGGATAGTATAAAACAGCTACATATGAGTATAGCAATCAATAGTTAACTATAATTAGCCATAATTTCTGGAACAGAAACTCATGCTAGACTCCTTTAGTTCTGTTGCTACCATGATTCTGAAACTATAGCAGTGTGTTTCTGTTTCACTTCTGATGTCCATGCATTAATGGTTTTGAGATCATAGGGTGATTTTTCTGAAGCTCTTTCCTCCTATTGCTAATGTAAAAGGAAGCAATTCAAGTGTCAGGGTTTCTTCTACATTTTCCATGAGATTATATTTGTCTCAGAAGGAAGTAACTTCTAGGCAATATACTAAATGTAAATGTTGATACATGTACAGTTGCCAGGAATGCAACAAAAGGATAGTCGACGTTTTGTGAGGTTATTTCTGAGGTTATTTGTTGATTTTCACTTCTACTGGGTTTAGGGTAGAGAATCTGCAGATGTTATTAATTCCAGTCTTTTGAAGTTACCTATTTTGAGGGTAGTGTAAAGCTATAATTAGAGCAGAATACTCTAGCTTGGAGATTAAAACATTTCTCACTAAAGTACTTCAACAATCTGAAGTTACATGACCAGGTACTGCATAGCATATCAATGTACTTTGAGATTAGCCATTACCTTATACACTGAAATTATTCTATATTCTTTATTTGAAAGGACTGAGTCAAATAAGTAAACATGAACTTTTGTAAGTTATTTCTTAGTGTGTCAAACACTATAATTCAATCAATATCTCATCATTTAGAGGGTATTTCTATCATTAGTTTCAAAAAGCTTTTAATCAATGTCTTAGCATTTATTGAAAGCTTATTTTTCTCAATTCATTTAGTTAGGGAGCAAAGCTCTCAACTGTCCAGATTTTCACAGAATGTCCTGATTTTTTAACTCATATTTTTGGTCAGTTTCTCATTAAATTGTAGTTTTCTTGTAAATTACTGGCAAATCATTGAGGAGTGAAGTCAGAAATAATGGCAGACATTTGATTTTTTGACTTCATATCCTTCAGAAAATTCATTATAATGTAAAACATGTTATTCTATCAACTTTCTAAGTTTGTAAGAGTGATATTTAAAAAGTGTCCCTATTTTAGGCATTTGTCCCCCCATTATTTGTGGCTTTGCCCATATTTCTTGCTCTATGAGTTTGAAAGGTATGTTAGGGAGTCAAAACTAAAGAAAGAAAACAAAATAATTCAATTTAATGGTTTTATTATTAACTAAAATAAAATGCAACAGTAGTAAAAGTAATTAACTAACTAAATAAAGAAAGAAAAAAGTCAGTTGTAAAATAAATAAAAAGTCAGTTGTATTGCTATGGCAGAGTGCATAGCTTTTAGTTTCACAGTTACAGAAACTTAAACATTACCTTAGAGAATGAAAGATTCACTGGACAGCCAAGCATTTTGTTTCAAAGGCAGAATTTCTTCTTTTAGCATTGCTTAACTTTTATCTCTTCATCTTGAATGCACTGGAATAATACAGCTCCCAAACCTACATTTGATGCATCTATAAACTAAGAAAAATTCTTGCTGAATTCAGAACTTGTTAACAGTGATTCAGAATTTAAGATGATTTTCAGTTCAATACATTACAATGCTGTTGCTGTCTCAACACCACTGCACTTCAATTGGAGCTTTTTCTTCTCTGAGATCTGTTAAAGAACAGACAATAGATATAAAATTAGCTATAAAACATTCTGCAGCTCTTAAGTAGTCCAAGGGAAGTCTTCACTTGCCTTTTAGTTGGGAGGTATAGTCATACTCTCTGTAGCCTCATATCTTTCTAATTTTGGGGTCTTACTGCCATTTCTGACATATGATATCCAAGATATTTATGCTTCCACCATGTCAGACTTACTTTTCTTATCATCCGCCTTAAGGCACTCCTGCTTAAAGTAGCCAAAACAACATAATCTAGGTATACATAGTCATATCTAGACAACAACATCATCTAGGTATACATAATCATATCTAGACAACAACATCATCTAGGTATTCATAATCATATCTAGACCACAACATCATCTAGGTATACATAATCATATCTAGACAACAACATCGTCTAGATAAACATAATCATAGCTAGACAACATCATCTAGGTATACATAATCATATCTAGACAACAACATCGTCTAGGTATACATAATCATATCTAGACAACAACATCATCTAGATAAACATAATCATAGCTAGACAACAACATCATCTAGGTATACATAATCATATCTAGACAACAACATCATCTAGTTATACATAATCATAGCTAGACAACAACATCATCTAGGTATACATAATCATATCTAGACAACAACATCATCTAGTTATACATAATCATAGCTAGACAACAACATCATCTAGGTATACATAATCATATCTAGACAACAACATCATCTAGGTATACATAATCATATCTAGATAAGGACTGGAGTATTTTATCCATCAAAATGTGTAAGCCAGATGGTACTGAAATACAACTTCATGGGTTAAAGTATGTTTTTTTAATGAAACAAAAAAAGCAATACTTATCAATACCCCTTTGTAAAGTCTAATGTAACCAAATGCCTGGCCTTTCCTAGGTTGCCTGCCAGCTTGTCAGTTCTGGGCTTGGAATAGATATCCAATTGTGAAATATAGTTTACCTTTATAAAATTATTTTAGAGTATGCTACATCAGCAAGTTTAGGAACTAGCTCCTATCACTCTGATCCTCTTCTATTATTTCTAATTTTAGAATTTTTTCAACTTCTTCTTTTACTAATTGCTTTTGTGTATCTGGCACTCTGCTAAAATTTAGTCTAGCTTTCACTAAAGCTTTTCCTTGTATGTTATGTTAGTTATCCCAATACTTTCTGAAAACACTCTTTTATTTATAAGTAAAAATAGGCATTATTACCAGGCATTATTTGACAATCATTCCTATAGTTGTACTTCAGAATGAGATTCTTTGGTCTCTCCTATATCAATTTCAGCTTACAAGCTAACAAGAGAATATACTGCCACTCTCCATGGATTTAATATATTAATGTGATAGATATGCTGTATTTTTTCTCTTTCTTGGAAGTCTAACCTTATAGTGGAGTTTGTTTTGCCTTTCAGTTACTTCAGATGACGTGTCACTTTGCTCGAAATTTGATTCTTCTTTGAGGGTACTAATCCTAGTAACTTATAGTTTGGGTTAAATTCTCTGAGGCAGGCATTCTTAAACTTATCATTGCACCTCTTGGGATTTCTGGCCACACTCATTTAGTATGGATATAACAAGATTTAGTCCATCCTGTAAAGCAATATAATCTTGTTACACATGAACATGGTGTGTTTTGCAAAATCAAGAAGTCCAGTCAGATGCCTGCCAAACAAGAGTTCAAATGGGGATAGTGCAGGGGATGGCACGTCCCTTATCATGAAAGCAAATTAAGGTAAGACCTGGTTCCAGTTCTCCCCATCTGCATCACTGACTTTTCTTAACATAAGCTTCAGTGTTTTATTGAACCTTTTTACTAAACTATCCATCTGGAGATGATTCACTATTTTTTTAAACTGCTTAACCATATACAATTTGCATAGTTGATGAAATACCCTTGATATAAAAAGTGTGCCTTGATGAACAAGTATCTCTTTAAGGATACCCACTCTAGAGAATAACCATACCAGTTATTAGCAAATAACCTTAACATTTGACAGATGTTATGGTAGAGCTTCTAGAAGTATTGCAACATAGTCCATTATTACAAGTATACACTATTACATCAGCCAGATTTTACTGATGCCTCTGCAGTACCCATAGCAGTGCATTCAAGTGGTCATTTTAAAATCAATAGACTTTTAATCAATATTGTGCTATAGTTATATAAAGCTTTGAATACTAAGGACAGAATGTTTTATTTATTTTATTATATCTTGCCAATATTATCTACCTAAGGCTCTTGTTTTAGTTTTATCCATCCCCAGGTTAACTCCTAACTTATAACTATGAACCAGCTATATTACTACCTTCTTGTAAGGCTTTAGCACTAACAGTTTATGTAGACCTTCTTCTCCATTTATATTTACTGTACAAGAGAGATTATTTTTTGAAACAAAAGAATGTAAAATGTAAAGCAATGAAATCTCATTCACTACCTTTCTCTACAACTTTATTAATAGTCTTGCATGCCCTACTTCAAATATTATTCACCCCCTACATTTCTTATGTGGCTAATCTATAAATCTTCTAATTCAGGACTACTTTATTCATTGTTCTGGATATAAAAAAAACTGTCCTCATCTTCTGTAGCTTTAGTTTCTCTGCCGTCTGTGCAAGTTTCTTGAGTGTTATATTTTCCTTTTTGCCACTATAACATAATTGGGTTTTGAACTCTGCAGTTTACTGTTAATACACATTACTGTTTTTCTCCTTCAGATCCTCACTTAAGTGCCTGCTCATTTCTACCATTTGTGTTTCTGTACTAACACTTCTTACAAGTCTCTGTGTATAGAAACCACATTTTTGCTGTTTTTTGTTTGAGTGTCCTATTAATTCAGCTTCTATTGCTATGCTGTGATGCCTTGCAGTAATAGCATTCTTTTTGTCTGTTGTGGAGGCATGTCTCTGGTAACCCACAGGATTCCTTTTACAATCCAATCATACTGGCTTTAGAGACTTTTTTTTGAGTCTTTGTAAATCCTTTTCTCTTGGTTTTGGTTTTAGCTCTCTGTAAGAGAATCACTGTCTTGTTTTCCCCTCTACCATTTTTGTAGTAGATGATTACTTCAGTCTGCTGTTTTAATTCCTTCTTGTTAGGTTTATTAGTCTGTAGCACTGTGTTTATGGATGCTCCCTCCTCCTACATGTCCTAATTTCAACATGTATGAGGGGATATTCACTTTTATCACCATGAACCCATACAGCTCCATCATTTTTTTTTACAAATCTTATGCTTAAATACATAAACATCTTTAACAAGGGTAATCATGTTTCCAAATCCAGTAAAGCTTGAAATTCTCACCCTATCAATATATTAAAGTTGACAAGCTTGGCTGTAGTGGCATAATACCAACTCGATAACCCCACCTTCAGTCATCACATTTAACGAGAATAGTGTTATTTGTAGCGTACATATTTTTTTTAAATTTTTATTAGTGGTATTCAAAGTATTACTGGAAAAGAATCTGGCTACATGACTCACTTTCACCACTTTTGAAACAATGTAACCCACTACTTTCCATGTTTTGTTTCATGGGAAATTGTTTCTTATTTTATTCTTATTTTAACTATAGCTGTAGGGGAATGTGTAACATGATCAACAGTCTTCCAATTCATTTTTAAGGTAAAGCTTCTGAAGAGAATGCACCTGGGGTCACAAAGTCTTCATTCAGTCATTGGTGACAATATATATTCAAAAAGTATACACGTATTATACAGTATCAGAAGTTAAAGCTATTTTGGCACTAGAAGATATTTCTCTTGCTGAGTTTAAGCTCTGGACCTACATTGTTACAACTGCTTGCAACAAAACATCAGTTCTTTTTCAAAAGCTGATTATCTGACTAACATGGTGTATTTTTTTTTTTTTGGTAATCTTTGCAAAAAATGAAAATAAATGCAAATGAAACTGCTAGACTACTAATTTCCAGTGCTACAATTCTTTTTTTCTGGCTCAGAATGTCATCTGTACTACCACCTACATCTCTGAGGCTGATGAAAACTGGAAGCTTTGGATCTAGGTGCACATACATTTACAGAAAAGAAAAAAAAAATGTTAACATTTTTTGCATTCATGCATTATAAATTACATTTACATTACAGGTATTCAGTAGTCATTAGATATGTGTTTTCCTTCATTTCAACAAATATTAGTCACTCCAACAGTACATAAATAACATAAGTTGATTTCTGCCTTCAGTAAAACTTCATTCTTCCTCCTTCTGAGCATTATTCTGCATATACTATTTCATTTGTTTCTATGCAATTTGCTCCTCCCCTTTTCTAAAGAGCCTACTTCTAACTCTTTTACCTCCTTTGCAATACCCAGCACTTTGATTAGAGATAGTTTCGATTTTGAGTTCCATTTCATTTTCTAGTAATTGTTTTTGTTTGTTTTGCCAGCTGATAGCATTAGTTGTAGTAAGGCCTTACTAAGTAGAGATAAGTCATAATGCATGACCCACCCTAAAAAAATATTTTTCTTTGTTACAGGCAGTTACTCCACGGCATTTCTGACAGTGTATTTCCATAAAACGTGTCTCTACTTATCCCATGACCCAGCTCAAAAGAATAATTTCTTTACTCTGCAGGGAATTTTAAAATCTGCTAACTCATTACACTCCCAAGAAATATGTCGCCAGTTACCACTCTGTTTTGGATCACACCTCCAGTATTTGCTATCCTCCTGGAGGGAAATTATCTGTAGCCTGCTGGGGGTATAAAAATACCTATACACACATTTTAAATAATCCTAAACCTACTTAAGCTGTATCAAACAGTGACTGAAATTACAGTGGACAGAAAAGGTCCAGTCTGCAGTGTACCTTCATGTCAAAGGTAAAGAAGAAATAAAGGTATTTAACCCTTTTAACACCAAACCAGTTAGTTGTCTGGTGTGGTTGTAATGCAGTGGCATAAGGCAACTTGATAACCCCTGCGCTACTGTTTTGTTTCTGATGGGAGAAGGAGCAGGGGGTCATTGATTATTCACTGCTTCTAAATGGGCAGTGTCTGACTGTGAAACTTTTGGTCTGGTTGCTATCCATGACATTTATTAGGTAAGGCTACAATAACCTACAGACCCTTGAAAGACCTTGGAAGAGACTGCTCATAATCAGAGAGCTTGTGGTCTACTTCCTGTCTTGGGATTAGTGGCACTGTTTTGCTTCTGATGAGAAGCAGCAAACAGACATTGTTTTTCAGCTTTATGAAGGTGTGTTGAGACCAGGACTAGTAGTAGTCAAGCAGTAGTCAATAGTTGAATCACCACTATTCATCATTCTTGACAAAGCTAATTCTGCCTTTTCATTAAGTACTACTAGATTAGCTGCCACCTGGGCGGCCATGGTGGTGCAGCGGTTAGCGTTGCTGCCTCACAGCAGGAGGTTTTCTGGTTCGATCCTTGGCTGGGTGCCTTCTGTGAGGTGTCTGCATGTCTTCCGTGTGGTCATGTGGATTTCCTCCTGGTGCTCCAGTTTCCTACCACACCCCAAAGACATGCTGTAGGTGGATTGGACACTCTAAATTAGCCTTAGGTGTGAGTGTGTGCATGTGTGTGCCTTATGTGGAAGGTTGGGTGCCGGGCTGGCAACTTGACACTGTAAAACTCCACTGCAAGTCATGAGCATACAGGTGATCTGCTGTGGTGACCCCTAACCGAGAAAAGCTGAAAGAAGAAGAAGATTAGCTGCCACCTAACTTAACTTCCAAGTATCTCCATAATTAGTTCATTCATAAATCTTCACATTCTGTTATAATATATTCCCTCCAACCCCTTAGTACAAGACAAATCCCAGTCTTTCACTCATTGGCAACATAGTAAGTGGTGAGCTGCCACCGCATCTCTGGCAAATCTGATTGCATTAGGTATTCTAAGGCAATATAGGAACTGTTTTATGCTTACCAAATGTTCATTACTTCTACTAGTTGATAGTGTGACCTACAAGAGATGTAAATATTTAAGAACCACTGAGGCAATCCTCTAGCATCATTCCATTACCAGTACGCATCATATCTGCACAATATTACAGAAATCACAACCCACTAATAGAATGCTGAGACTGTAATGAAAATTTTTCTTAAGCCTCCTTGAACACACTGTGAAATATCCCAACTCCCAGCACAAAAGGTAACAACATCTGCACCTTCACCACTCACACATATTAAAACTTCATAGAGCTCACCCAAGAATCAACAGGAAAGCAGCCCTAAGCCCATAAGACCCGCTAACTCTGCTTTAAAACTGGGAACTGTTATAATCCCAGGTGACTCAATATTTCAGGCATACAAACTCCACAATTGCCAGACTGGCCAAGAACAGGGTGTTGCTAAGCTGCTTGTCCAGATCCAGCATCTGTGATAATACAAGGGCCTTAATGTCCCTTAAGCCAGACAAATATGAATATGACTTACTGGTTGGCCATGTGGGAGTGAATGACCTGAGATGCTCAACCCAACCCAGAGTAACATGCAGAGAGACATGATGGATTTACTATGCATGTGTTAGAGGCAGGAAAGTCAGGTCATGAGTAGTATCTTGCTTTCACAAAGTATGATACCTACATAGAAACCCCAGATAATTGGCGCTAACAAGTGGCTGATTAGTGGGTATCATTCTAGCAGGATTCGGTATGCGTCAGCCTGGATGATATGGTAGATAAGAGATATTTTGCCAGGAATGACTTACACCTTTCATACCAGTGCTTCTAGGTACCGGATAAAGCTTTTTCTGCCCCATCGTGCCTTTTAGGGCAGAGTCCCAATGCTGGACATACCTAGATAGAAAGATGAGACTCAAATTTGGACAACATCAAGGTGGTACTATTTAATGCTAGGAGTCCTAATAGAAAGATTCCTGAACTTGAAGGCCTCCTTCAGCTCAAACAATTTCACATTTGTGTAGTTACTGAGACATGGTTTAAGTGCAATGACAGCACTCCCTGCATGCCAGGGTTTAGTACCTGTCATGCCTTTAGACCCTTGGGTAACTGCAGGAGGGGGTATCTATATTTGTTAGAAACACCATCACTTCACATCAGAATATCCACCACCCTAACATTTAGCTCCTGTAGATCCAAATCACCATTAAGAAATCCCACTTTTACGTTATTTCTGACTACAGATCCATTTTGATATCACGCAAAGATCACAGAAAATACCTTTACACTGCCACATGCCTCATGTACTCAAATGAGACACCGAGGCACAGAATGCATTCAAGTATTTATTGTACATAAACAAATCAGGAGCTGTAACTGGAACATATACTTTGAACTTCATATGCTTACTGACTGACTCATTTCTCCTAACACACTCACATGTGCATCTCCATTCAAGCATACAGTCACTCTGAATGACTATGCAAAATGGCACTGATTTCGCACATGCTTAGTAACTTAGATGCATGTGCTCTCTGACTACAATGGCTGACTAGGTACAATATACAACGTTGAAATTCTCATTCTATTTTTTCCTGCTTTGGGCCACCTTTAGCAGTTGGAGTTGGTTTGCTTTCTATGTACAATATACACACTGATCTACATACACCGGTGAGGATTTTCATTGCCCAGTCATCGACTGGCACATTTACATATGTAAAATTAGTAAGTTTCAGTATTTGCCAGACTCCATCAATATCAATGCTCTGTAACAAATTGTAAAAATACCCTCTAGAGGTCGTAATTTCCTTGACCTGGTCCTTAAGACCATAACCACTGTCATGTGTAGTGGTACTACTCAACAATAAAATGAGAGTCTCTTTAGAGAGTTTTCCAAGGCAAACCTACTTCAGCTTGTAGAAGACCTATGCAAAATTCCCAGCAATCCTTTACAAACTGATCTAGCTGAGAAAGCTGTTGTATTCACCTATGACTTTTACCAGCGCATGAACATTTACACATAAGAGTCCCCAGTTGAACCAAGTATAATGGTAAATTCAGGAATGAACCTCTTTGGCGGAACTCCTGTATTAATAAATTACACAACAATAAAGAACAATAATGAAAACTTTCAGGACATCTCCATCTCTCTACCAAAAACTACACTGAAACTGGCTGGCAAGGAACTTACAAAATTTAAAGCAGAGTATGAACTTAAGGCTGCTACAGATTGCAAATGAAACTAAATTTTTTTAGTTATTTCAGAAAATTAGTGAATAATGTCCAGCTATGCACTGAGCTCATCAATAATAATATTACCCATTCTGAGCCCATGGATACAGATAATGTACTAGCAGAGACATTTAGTGCTAACTTTACTACTCTTACCCACACTTTTGGGGTCTATATCATTTAATCGAATACCTAATTGAGCAAATCACTATTTGTTGAACTGACTTAAGTGAAAGCTCAGTTAAGAGAATAATCAGTTAAGCGAAAAGTTTCCTAGGGGGGATAAAGGCTGCCTGCCCTCTTTCCATAACAAAACAAAACAAAAAAAATTAACAACTCTTCAAAGTGGAGGGCTTCACCTCCCCTACATCTCCCAATGTGAGGGGCTGGACCCCCCCCAGACCCTCCCTAACTAAATATAACAACTCTGAGATTGCACTACAGTGGGGAAAATGGCAGATTCCTGATAACGGCCTTTCCCTAGGAAAACATTAGCTTAACTGATCACTTGCTTGATTGAGCTTTTGCTTAAGTCAGTTTGACAAATAGCGATTCGCTCAATTAAGTATTCGATTAAATGACATAGAATCCATTTTTGACCCCATTAACCATTGAGAATGTAGTTTCTCCTAAAATGACCTTGGAGCAGGTCTTAGGATCCCTGTCAAAGGCCAGATAACATACTAGGCTTCATTCTCATCCGTGCCAGGCATGCACTATCTTATCAAAAAACAACGGCCAGGAAATCCAAGAAATTCTTTTATTCAACCAACTGAATACTCTGATGTCTTAGCTAAAAAAGCCTTCAAGGAGTAAAACAGTACACTGAATGATAGCAACAATTTATATAAAATGCTCACCAGTAATTCAATTAAGCAAGACAATTACATTTTCAAATAAGCACCCTCCAATGAAAGTCTTCATTTAACCCCTTAGGATATACTGTGTTAAATTTATGAATATATACGGCTTCCTTAAATAAATGCACTATCTTATCCTCTACTTAAAAACCTCAGACCATCTATAGAGTTTATTCCCAATGCCTTGACAACAGCCACTGCTATTCCCCTGCACAAGAGTGGCTGGTTTACAGACACACATAATTATAGATCAGCCAGCCTCAACATAATTATATGCAAAGCCATGGAACGTATCATAGCAGAGCTTATTTATTCAGGCAGGTTAACTGATCTAAATCCCAATCAGTTTACTTTTGTGAATGACAGATCTTGTCTCCTGAACCTGGTAATCTTGTTTAAAATATTTACTGAGGATGTGGAAATTGGGCATTTTGCATACACTGCTTATCATGACCTGACCAAATCGTTTGAGACTAGCCTCTATGCTGGCATTATTAAAAAAAAATAGAAAAGCTTAATGAAAACCCATACATTGTCCACTGGATTGCATCTGGCTATCTGACAGATCTCAAGATGTGAAAGTTTTTTGGTTCCACTTTGAATCCAAAATTGCAACTAGAACAATGCCACAGGGATTAGTTCTGAGTCATAACTGACCATTGTACTTATCTGGATAAGTCTCACTCAGTCATCACATTTCAGCCACAGTCAGGAAATCCTTCCATCTGGCCCAGTTAATCTCCTAAGGGAATATCTCCAAGACCCAAAGGAAATCATCCCACCACTGTATGTGTCCCTTATCAGACCAGTCATTAAATATAATTCCCCCATTGGTATATATGAACTCAAACATATCCCTCAAATGGAAAGGTCTCAAAGATTTCTCACCAAGAAAATAAAAAGTCTTCAATCCTTTAACTACCTGATCATTTATCACAAGTCTCCTTATGCTCGGTAGCCTTCAAGTTAATGAGATGTGATCCATGTCTCGCTTTTCTAGCCATTAAAATCCAGTTTTATTTGACCTTCTATATCTTTGCAAAAAAAGTAGTTCTATAAACACGCACTAAAGAAATAAATCTCTACCAACAAATAAAGAAGACTAGCTGGAGTCCCTGGTTCCTAACTCAATACATTCCTTGTCTATGGAAAATGTTATACTTACAGGTCAAACACATGACAATATGGCTACCTTTAAGGCTAGTCTTGATGACTGAATGGGTAAACATAAATTTACACCAATTGCTTCACAAACAGGCCAGCTGTATTTGATAAGTGAGCATGAATAAATGCTTGAAAAGGGTGGTACAAATGTTTAACTTTGCCTTTTTAAAGGAATATAGAGTTAGATATCTTACAGTCACCATGACTGCTTGCCTTTTCCTAGGTTCCTACATTCCAGTTTGTTTTGAGCAAAAAATATTTCTAATTTAATGGTTATCAGTAAATAAATCTTCACTACTTAATCAACTTTAACCTGAAATATCCAGAATGGAAATTTGGCCACTTAATGTGAAAATAAAACTGCTGAAAAGAGTCAATAGCATGATTACAAGTGTAAGGCAACTTAGAGTTGGAGTCAAAGAAATTTTGAATAATTGCTGGAGAACAATGAAAATAGGGCCAAATCTAGGCACAACCTAAACAAACTACAGGTTCAGCTAAGGTTACCACCTGTCCCACTTTGTGAGGGGCAGTCCCTCTTTGGGCAGTTGTGTCCTGCAGAAAAACTGTAAAAATGGCAAATGTCCTGAGATTTTAGGGCAACATTATTTCATATGTTTTATGTAATAGTTGCATAACAGTTAATCTGTATCTGAAACATCTAAATGTTATAAGAAACAGAATAAGCAACTAAAATGCTACAAGGGTAAGCTTTTATTTAGGCAAAAAAGTGAACCTCTGTCCTTTGTACTGGCCTTGGGTATGTTTTGGCCTACAAAATCTGATGTTTGTTCCAAAAATGTCCCACTTTGGGCATTTGAAAAGGTGTCAACTGTAGGTTAAGCCCTCAAAGTTTGGAGGGGATGTACAATATTTCAGAAGTGTTTATATTTTCATAGTTCTTTTAACATTTTATATATATATATATATATACATATATATATATATATATATATATATATATATATATATATATATATATATATATATATATATGGCTCTCATGCAGAATGTCGAAGCTTAAAACTTCGAATTGCATGTGGTCGGAGACCATATGACTGAAGTTTTAAAACTTTGAAATTCTGCACGGAGATAGGCATACAGCATGGAACAGGAGATTTCCCTTTTCCTCGCTGTAGTGCGATCTCGGAATTGGTATATTTAAGTAGCGGGGGTGGGGGGTGCAGGGAGGCTTGCCCCCCTGTATATATTTATTTTAAACCTGATAGGCACACATAGTAACATCTCATAACTCCCACTGTTATACTTCATCGCTATTATTCTAACTCGCCTATATCTTATTTATATTATACTCCTACCTGTACTTAAAAAAGGGTATTATTATCTTATAATTTCATATTGCTAGGCTCAGTGAAATGTATTCAAGTATATAACATGGTTATCTTTTTATATGGAAAATGTATTTTTCACCATCATGTATGTAACTTACTTATCTTTTTATATTTCCTATTTTGTTTTTTTTTTTTTTTGTTGAATGATCAACATTATAAAATTTGATCATATGTTTTTTAACATATGTGAGCATTTCTCTGTCTGTGTTCTATAATTTCCTTTAATATGCTAGCATGCATTGAGTTGTTATATATCGGCCAGGGACCTTTGTAATGTTTCTAACTTGGACTGCCTAGTTTCTTATGCAGCTTTTGTTAACATACACCAGCGAATAACAAGGCTAGATAGTATAATACTAGCTAGACAGCTTTGCTTCCTCTATGTTTATGTTATATTACTATACATCTGACTTGTTTTTGAAAAGTTTGACCCTGTCCTGTTATGTATTGACTGTCAGCAGTGCCATATATAAGAGGAAGCATTTTTCCTATTGCTGATAATCCTGTTGGGTGCTAGTAAACCAGTTTGTTAATTTTTTTAGCCAACCCTTGCTAAATCATTCTCAACTTATCTTCTAACAGGATCATTCTGCACGCGATAACGCTACTCACTAAGCTACAAAACTACACACATAATCCGGCACTCTACGTAGTTAACATTAGTCTTTCTGCCACACCTAGTATTGCCCACACTAAAGCTAGTTAGTTTCAAGCACAAGTACAAAGTGAAACAAAAGAACACTGGGAAACATAAGATGTATGGGCAATTTCTCGTACACGTTGTGCCTTTGAAAACTGAGGCTGCCCATAACAGTATGCCTTTATAAGGTCACATTGTATTAGCGTCACATTGCATTAGCCTCTTCCATTTCTTTGACTTTGTACAAGGTTATTTCTCATTTGCTTTCCCCATTTTATGGGTTTTACTTGCAGTAATCTTACTCTTCTTTCCCCATTGCTACTGGCACTCTCTCCCCAATCTTGTCCTGGTTTGTTTGCACCACAGTACAGCTTTATTAGAGCTCATAAATAATTTGCCTCACGCTGCTGTGTAATTGCCTGCTACATATTGTATGCATTCTGTATACCTATAAAGCTTCTCAAAATGCTTTCTAGTTAAATTGCAGATTTTTCATGTCTCTGCTACGCCCGATGTTAAAGTGAAGCTGCCTAAACAGCGTATTACACTCACATGCATTTTTTATGCGTCTCTGTTCTACTGATGTTAATTATGAGTCTAGCTGTTGTCAGTAGATAGTGCCACACTCTAAAAGCTTAACAGATGACTGGGACCAGTATATTTTTTGCAACTATAATCTACTAGTCAAATTACTGCTGCTTATGTTTGTAAAGATCATTAATTACTTAGATTTGCTGCATGCTAAAATGAAAGTCACTACTCTGTCAATACCTATCTATAGCCAGTGTAACCTACACAAATTTTCTGTTGCCCCACTATCTCCTTCACTACCCCCTTTTTCTTCCTCTACATGTTTTCCTCTATCACACCTATATCAAAGGCTGTGTATATCTGTCCTCATTAATCTTTTTCTGTATTTTTATCAGGTTGAACATTTCACTCTGTCCTTGCCCTCCCATTACCAGTCATTAAGACAACCTAAGAAAACTACAATAAAATATGCAAAGAAAACAGTCAAAGAAGAGAACTACTGCCAAATCTCCCACTGGATGCTTTGATCACTGGTGGGATGTTTGTTTTGTCTATTATTTAATACACGTACTGCAGTTTTCTTTATAGGTTCATAGGTTCATAGGTTCGTACTAAGCTAACTGCCCTTGTGAGCCATTTTAAGCCTAGCCAATTATCCCTTGTGAGACTCAAACCCTGCACCTTGTGTTTGTAAGGTAAACACCTTAACCTTTAGGCCACCCTCCCAACCCTTTAGGGCACCCTCCCAACCCATTATCTATATCTCTACCATTACAATAAGCCTGTGGTCACTTGTATATCACCAACACCAAGCAGTAACCTCTCTCTTAGCTCCCTGATTACTCTGTCTCATCTTGCCTCCCTTTGTTATTTTCTTAACCATCTTACTAAGTGCTGTACATTTCTATCAGTAGCTGCATATTTTTAACATCTCTGTCAAGGCATATTCAGTTTTCTCTTACACTCTGTTTTCCACTCATATCACTCTCACTTTACCAAATACTATTTCTCTTTAGTCGTATGCAGTCACAATGGTTTCTGACTCTCGGTGTGTTTTCCCCACACACTCTGTCTGTATCATATCCCAATAACTATTTTCTCATCTGTCTAATTCCGAGTAGCACAATATCTTCTTACTTACTTGTCTGAATGATTGTTTTTTTTTTCACTTTCTTTTCTTGAACTCAGCCTAGCCCACTCCATTTGCCCTCACTGCGCTCTGGCTCATTCCACTCCTTACATTACCTCATTCCCAGCCACCTTCACTTGTTTGTAATTTATATCTATCCAAACCATGCCCTCTCAACCATCATCCGATTACTAAATTCCCCATGTGACACAGCAACCACCAATGCTCTTGCTTATGCTCTCTATTAAATTAACATAACTTTATTCACTATCCCCCCATACAATCTACTCAAGGCAAGTCATACATATCCCCTCCTACACATAGTTCCAGCACACCACTTCTACAGCACTAACTCTAAACTCTGCACTTACCAATAACAAATACATCCAAACACACACACACCCCTATGTTCTAACTACAAATATTACAGCCTGTTAAATAAATTCATATTCATCCTACTACACGCTTTCACACATAGCAGACATTCACCCTAAACCAGGCCGCACACAAATTGTTCCTACCTGCGCACAATCTCCCCACTCTCCTACTACCAACTCTCCAAAACAAAACTGCCGCAACCTTCCAACTCCCCACTTCCCAAATGCAAAAAATCTGACATCCTTATTACCAACACCAATCTCAGAAAATAACTGAATTCCACACTGCCCTCACCCTTTACTCTCCAGACATAGCTATAATAACAGAAACTTGGTTAAAGCCCCATATGAAAGACAAACAGATTCTAATCAATGACTCTAGATTATTAGACAACACAGACTGAACAAAAGTGGTGGATGAATTGCTATCATGTTTAAAAACTCTCTCCAACTTGTCCAGCTGAACAACCCTCTCCTGGACTTGCCCACCTGCGAAATAATAACAGCTCACCTTGTAATCAACCCCCACAAATCTTTAATCATCATCGCTACCCATATACCCCCTGGATACAATCTCCTCACCAGTGAACAACTACTCTCCTGGGCTTTCTCTTATTTTAGTCAAGAAGCAATAATACTAGAAATTTTCAACATAGACTGACTTTCTTGCTCCTCCAAAAACCCTTCCATTTTTATTAACCATTCTCATAAACTGCTAACTTTCCCACACATATTGAAAAACACACTAAAAATGGATCTATTTTAGATTGAATACTTACAAACAGATCCAACCTAAATTACCAATCTGTATGCCTTCCTGACACACTTAGTGACCACTCCCTGACAACATTCCTAATACAACATTCCACCAAATACCTCACAACCTTGTTCCCACTACAAAAATGCATGTCAGGACCAAACAACTCCCTTGGCTATCTAAACTAATGCTTAGACAGATATATAGGGCTTGGTCACAATACCAAAGATCCAAAAACAAAGATGACCTGATCTCATATCAACAGCCAAGAAATCTAGCCAAAAAAAACAAACTAAAAATGACAAAAAAAACTTACTTCTAGACATGCCAACAAAAGTACCCAAATAACCCACAAAAATGTTGGCAAAGAATAAACTATCTCCTCAACCCTGGCAAACCTGCTACCCCTACTCATTCCACCAGTAATACCTCCAACAGCATAGGATCTCAATTTAATACTCACTTTATCAACTCAATGACTTCCCTCATAAACCCTAACAACAAAGTACCCCTTTCATTCCCCACAGCTATAGAATCAAACCTCACTCTATTCTCATTCAAACACATTCAAACTAACTACATAAAAAGACTCATAAGTAAACTAAAGCCCTACACCCTTGCTACTGATCAGCTCCATGGCAAATTTCTAAATCTAGCCGCTCTCTCCATCTCTTGTCCTATATTTATCTTAATAAATCACTCTGTCTCTTAACAATACATACCGCTCCTCTGGAAACTATGTCATTCCCCTACACAAAGGTGGCCACTCTACAGAATTCTCCAAATACTGCCCAATTTCTATTCTTTCCCCATTTCCAAAATCTTAAAGAAGTGTATTCATCAGCAAGTACTTCACAATCTCTTTAGCAATAAACTCTTATTCAACTCACAGCACAGTTTTAGACTGAAACATAGTACTACCATTGCACTCATCAGTTTCACTAACACTGTAAACCACCTCAAAAATGATGGTCAACTTGTCACATCTGTCTTCCTCAATATGTCAGAAAAAAAGTTCAATGTCAAGAAAACGTCTTTATTCTCAAAGCAAAGCTTTTGGGTCTACTCCCTTCTTCAATACTAAAAACAATTAACATCACATCATTAACATTTAAATAGGTGCCAACTCTACCACATGACTACAGCCAGCCAATCATGTGATAGTCAAAACCTTATACACATAAAAAACTATTTAAGCAGTATAAAATAATTTAAAAACTTTAAAATCTACTATGTTATTAGAAACTTATGAAATATTAGAAAATTATTTGACTATTATTGTAAGCTTCACCACCCTAAAAATAGAATATGCCTTCACTCCTTACTAGATGGGGACATTCATCCTAATCCTGGCCCGAACAATACCTTTGCCACTGAAAAGTGCAACCCCAATAACACTAGTACTCATGCCCCTACCAAACCTTCTAACTCACTCTCTATAGCACATCTCAATATACGTAGCATTAACAATAAAATTGCCCACCTACTCGCCCTCCTAGATGTCCACCTATTTGACATCCTATGTTTATCTGAAACTTCGCTAAAAACTACAATTAAAGACAATGAAGTCACCCCACCTGGTTAAAATATCCTTAGACTAGACCGCACAACCAAAAAGGGAGGAGGGGTAGCAATCCTTTATAAAGCAGAGCTACAAGTTAGCACTGTAAACCTTAGACCACCTTCAGACAATAGTGCTGAAATACTCATATCTAAATTTCAGGTCAACTCATGTAAATCCATATATATTATCTGTATCTATCTTCCTCCAGGAAATAACATTAATACTCTTGAACATATCTTTAACTGGCTTTCTATTAATCTCCCACAAGAAACTATAGTCCTAGGAGACTTTAATATCTACTGGAAGTCCTATAGTAATACACACCCCACCACCCATATTAACCTATATGGCTTCTCACAAACTATTAATTCCACTACCAGAACTAATAAACCCAATAACAAAGAAAGTACCTTAGACTGGATTCTTACTAATAGTCCTCATCAAACATACAAAGTAGGAACCCTCCCAGATGACCTAAGTGACCACTCACTGACTTATATTATCAGAAATAAAACCAACCTAACTTACCCAAACACTTTCAGGACAGTACGCACCAAAAAGCAATTTAACCCAGAACTTTTCCAGTCAGAACTCAAGCAATGTAATTGGTCACCACTAAAATCACTCCCACTAAATGAAGCAGTAGAATACTTCATTTTCACATTCTTAGCCATCCTGGACCACCACGCCCCAACACGCTCTGCTAGAAATAAAGCTAAACCGGCCCCATGGCTCTCAAATGCTACTAGGCAAAAAATCCTTCTTAGAAACAAATCCTGGGCAAAATGGCATACTACTATGAATCCTACAGATCACCAAACCTTTAGGCAACTTAGAAATAATACAAAAAAAGCCATCCTGTTAGGCAAAAAAAAAACTTTTACCTCCAATTACAGCAAACCTACCAAAAGAAACCACAAAAGTTTTGGACTAGCATTAACAAACTACTATACCCAGGTCAATCTATCACACCTAACCTACAAGGGTCTAACCCCGAGAATCCCACACATACTGCTAATGCCTTCAATTCTTTCTTCACAGACACCATCCAAACACTTGCTAGCCATTTATCTCCTGATACCTCAAATCTGCCTACTTCTACTACAAGTTCACTCCCATCATTTCAGTTGCAACCAGTGTCTACTTCCTTTATTTGCTCCCTTCTCCAAAAATTAAAACCAACCACCCCCTCAGCTGACCAACTTCTGGCAGAATACCTGCAAAAAGGGGCTACAGTCATTGCCTATCCCATTTTCATTCTGATTAACAGAACCAGAAGTGAAGGAACTATCCCATCTATCTGGAAAATTTCTCATATCATCCCACTACATAAAGGTGGGAACTCCAATGACTTCTCTAACTTTCATCCTATAGCTCTACTATCTCCTCTTGCAAAAATAATGGAGAAGTGCATCCATAAGCAACTACTTAACCACCTACTCCAAAACAACTTACTTGCCAACTGTCAACATGGATTTAGACCTTTCCACAGTACCACCACTGCCCTGCTATCCTTCACAGACTGCATTAACAAAACCGTAACAAAAATATTCTTTCCTCTGCAGTCTTCATTGATTTATCTAAAGCTTTTGATATGGCTAATCACCAATTCCTTTTAAATATACTGAAATCCCTTTCACTCGAACCTCTAGCCATAAATTGGTTAAAATCTTACCTAGACAATAGACAGCAGGCTGTATTCTGGCACAATAAACTATCTAATCACCTTCCCATTTCCCTTGGTGTTCCTCAGGGCTCCATATTAGGCCCGCTCCTATTTTTCATTTTTAATAATGACCTTCACTCAGCAATTCCACACACCACCTGTATTCAATATGCAGATGACTCTACTATAATTTGTTCAGCCACTTCTCCAACTGAACTACAGTCCCTTACCCAAAAAGCATTCAATACAGTAGAACAATGGTTCTCAAACTGCTGCCTCCTCCTAAACCCCCAAAAAACTAAACTTTTACTTTTCATGCCAACCCTATAATCCACCCCTATAAATTTCACATTCATATCTAATAATGATACTCTCATTTCTCTCGACCCAACCACTAAACTCTTAGGAATAACAATAGATAACAACCTCAACTTTAATACTCATATAAACAGTGCAATAAAATCAGTCAACAAAAAATTGGGGTCCCTCTATAGAATCAAACCCTTTCTTACACCAGTAGCTAGAACCGCTATAGCCAGAACTCACTTAATCTCCACTCTACTCTATGCTTCACCTATATATACTAATCTTTCTAAAAACAACCTCAACAAACTGGCAATCTCCTATAATAATATTGCTAGATTTGCCACTGGCTCTCCTTTCAGAACTCATCACTGTCTTAATCTAAAACAACTCTGATTGCTAGAGTTTCTAAACCAGCTTCAATTTCACCAGCTTGCTATAGCCCATAAGACCCTGTATAAACCCACCAACACTCCAATACTCACTAGCCTCATTACCCCTTAAAACAATCTTAAGAATTTATGCTCTTCAAACAAACTGCTTATTAATACTTGCAGATCCAACAACTCAGCAGGAGACTCCCTGTTCTCTTATACTGTTGGAAAGCAATGGAATCTACTACCCACTGAACTTGTAACTCTGTCTTCACTTACACTTTTTAAACATAATCTAAAACTATTTCTCAATACATATTCGTTATGCTACTGTACTAACCCTGACTAACTTTCTTCCTTTACACTAATGAATACTCTTCACCTTTATAGACTTATCCTTAAAGAACCAATAGACCATGTTATTGCAATTTAAATATATGTATATATGTATATAGTAGCATCTCTTGTACATTACCTTTTACTGTTTGTGTTATGCTCATGATGGGTATTGTATTTTGTATTTTTTATTAACATTTTTTTATTAATAATAGCTGTTTTTTAAGCTTGGACTGTTGCAACTTTCTATATTGTATTTTGTATGTGTCTTGGAGCTTTTCTCCCCGGGCCTCTACTAAAAATGGACATGTATCCAGTTAGACTAGCCTGGTCAACAAATGTAAAATAAAATAAATAAATAAAATAAAAAATGTTGCAGTTTTACTAAAATAGATTTCAAGGTTACAGCTGTATTAAGACCAGGTGGAGCATCTGCAGCTAATCTTAATATCCACTCATACTCCTTAATCTCTAATAAATTGTTCCAGTCACTCCCCCTGGCAAATTTATAAACTACATCTATCACTCTAAATTTAAACCTACGACTGCTGTCAGTGTTTAAATTATGCTTATTTAGCGCATTTTGTTCATTGTTCCTCTGTATGTCCGACTTATGTTCTATAATGCATTTTTTAATTTTCTTGTGGTTTTACCCACATAAAATGAAGGACATTTAACGCAAGTGGCCAAATAGACCACATTAACACTAGTACAATTTGCTGTCACCTTAAAAATATTACTCATACTAGTAGTGGGGTGTTGAAAATTTTCACTGCCTTTACATAATATATCGCCATAAAACGTAGAATCCATACAATTAAACGCACCAAATCTTATTTCCATTTGTGGTATAGATTTAGAGTTAAAACCCTTGTAGCACTATTTACTCTTCAAGTTTCTCAAATTTCTGTATGAGAAATATGGCCTTGAATCTAAAACATTCCTAACATCAGGTGAGGCCATTAGAATCAACCAATTATTTTCTATAATCTGTTTTACTGAATGAGTTCTAACATTATAAGTTGTAACATATCTAACCTTTTTTATTCCTGATGTGTTATTCACCATAAGCCTATTCTGTTCATCTGTTGACCTAAAAATAGGTTTAAGTGACATATTCCTCTCCTTTATAGCTTTGTCACTTAACTATAACACTTGTTCATAATCATATCCACTTGTTAAAAATTCTGTCTTCGTATCTTCCAATTGTGCTAAAAAAACAGATTCATCTGTAGCTAACCTGTTAGCCCTATTAAATTGTGCTGTCATTCCCTTGATGACATGTGGGGCATGCATACTCAGTCTATGTAATTAAATGAGTATGTGGATTATTTAATGCCACCACCTTTTTAAAGTTTAAGATGGAATATTCTGAAAGCACTGCTGTGTTCTTGGATTTGCAATTAGACTTGAGACATGGTGTATTAGAGAAAAGTATTCATAAGAAGCAGGTGCATGCTGGGAGATATATACATAAACGGAGTATGCATGCCCCACATGTCTTCAATGGAATAATGACAGCACAATTGAATAGGGCTAGCAGGTTATATACAGATGAATCTGCTTTTTTTACCACAATTTGGAAGATATGAAGACAGAGGGCAGGATTCACGATGGCTTGCATGGAGTCTAAGAGTCGTGTAAGACTCCATGCAGCCATCGCGATCCAGGACCAGCCCAAAATCCCATGTAAGAGACCAGCTAAAACGTCTCTTACACGGGCAGGGCGTGGATATGCTAATTACCTCACTTGCAGCCAAAAGGCATGCAAATGAGGTAGATTAGTGATCCACGAAGCTGAAACCAGCCCGTGTAAGAGTTGTTTTAGGTGCAGAAATGTACTTAGTTGACAACTGAGTACGTTACTGCAAATAACACAATGGAGCCATGGCAGCTCCAAATAAAGTGTGCATATGTAGCAGGCAGCATGCCAATGGCCAAATATGGGGCCATTGGCACTGTAACCAGATGCAAATGGGCTGCGATAAATAAGACATAAAAATAAAGGTTTGAAACCCACAAATGTGGGTTTTATGCAGTGCATGGATTTGCAATGCAGGGAGTAGTAGACCGAAAACAACATGGCCACAGCTTAGTGGTTGCTAAGGGGGGAAGCTGAGTGTAAGACACGTAACTAAGCATTAGTAGGCAATCCTATGTAAATGAGTGGTAGGATAGTGAATCACACTGTCACATAGCAAATGAGCACATTCCGTGTAGTGTAAGAGTTAGATAAGGGGGAGTAACACAGTAGGAGATAGGTGACATCACAGGGGGGAATGTCAGGAAGAAATCAAGCTCATTGGAGAAAAGTGGTATGAGAAAGATGTCAATCACACAGCATAGAAAGAGGAGTGTCAACAGATAAGCATGGGAAAGTCAAGAAATGGAAGGTGTACACTGTGGCCAACACCAAAGTTTCTTGCTGTGCGTGCATGCGCGCGTGTGCATGCTGGGAGGCCCGAGTAAGACAGAGTGAGCACGTGTAAGGCAGAGTAAGCATGTAGGAGCCTGTGTAAAGATCTATAAACCTGTTTGTGCTGGTGTGCGCGTGTTTTAACCTGAATAAGCAGATTCTAGTCCGTGTAAGCATGTGTGCGCACGTGGTAGCCACTGTGAACATGTTTCCGCTGGTATGCGCGCTGCTCCCCCTTGAGGAAACAGAGAGGAAAAAGGAAGCAGAAGAAATAGTAGGAAGCTAGCAGGGAATGCTGGTACAGCTAGCAGGAGAAAACAATTAGAAGCAGGCAATTACACAGGCAGAATACTAGCCCAGCCCAACACTTAAAATACTGCCAACAGCATTGCAGTATGTTTCTTTCAAGAGACACTGCAAGACAGGAGTAAGCTAGTAGAAGTGAAAACTGAAAAAGCTGCACTCAGACCAAACATGCTAGGGGCTGCCATAGCTGTTATAAGGAGACATAGGAGACTTGCTGAGGGTGGTGACAATGCAAATGCTGCCAGACAACCCACAGTGAGGAGACAGAGAAGAGTGTACAGGCCCAGGGTCACCTACCAGGGGTTACATGAGCTGGAGATAGTGGAGCACTATAGAGTGGACAGAGACCTCCTGCAGCAAATTGTTGAGCTGAGCAGGCCACGCCTCACACACAGAACCAACAGAGGGGAACCCATCCCAGTGGAAACCAAGGTATGTGTTGGCATAAGAATACTAGCAACAGGTACCTTCCAGAGACCAACTGGTGATATGATGGGGATATCACAGGCATCAGCCTCCAGGGTACTGCACCAGTTTCTGGATGCCATGTCAGCACATGTCGGTGAGCATGTATATTTCCCCAATTCCCTTGAGGTATTGGCCAGCAATATGCGTCTCTTCCATCAAATAACGGAATACCCTGAGGTAGTGGGTGCAATAGACAGCACGCACATATGCATCAAAGCACCAGCCGGTGAGCGGGGTAGGGCCTACATTAACCGCAAGGGCTTCCCCTCCATCAACTGCCAGGTCATGTGTGGCACCCAGGGCATAATAATGAATGTGTGTGCGGGCTGCCCTGGGAGCTACCATGATTCCCATATCTGGCATTTGACGCAGCTGTACCAGACATTTGCCACTGGGGCCATCCCACATGGTCACCTAGTGGGGGATGCTGGATATGCACTGGAGCCGTGGCTGATGACACCCATCAGAAATGCACACACACCTGAACAAGAATGCCATAATGAGGCATACTCACAAACACGAAATGTAATAGAGCATGTGTTTGGGCTGCTCAAGTCATGGTTCTGGTGCCCGGACACATCTGGTGGAGCCTTGCAGTACTCACCAACTACAAGTTCCCAAATTGTCATGGTATGTGCTATGCTACATAATATGATTCTGCAAAAACAGCTGCAGCAGGACCAGCATAGGGCCGGGACAAACAGCCCCCCACCATTGCCAAGGCCATCACAGGCAGAGCGTGACTCGGAGGAGGAACAACCTGAGCCTGCCCCAGTAGGCAGAAGGAGGCATGCCCAGTATACCCTGGCCTTGGCAAAGAGGCAATGCATAGCACATACATTGGCTCAGTAGGAACCCTGGGAATGATACCCCTCTCTGACTCACTCATATAGTAACAGGGACGCCTAACATCACACAACTTGCTCTCAAACATGTACAGGGAGTGTAGTATGTGCATTCGACAGAGGCAGCCCTGCAGCACCACCTGAGGCATGATTGCGATGTGTTAAGCAATGTAACACCATCTAGTATATGCAAACATGAAGACCCTGCCTAACTTCTCAACCTCACCAAGCATGATGCCATACTATGAAGACAACAAGATCAAGTACAATAATTGGCTGAAGTATTGCTGTTAGCAAGGGGGAACAAATGCCTAGGATGACATGCTGAGCAAGACATGATGCCCCACCTGCTAGGGATGGCACACACCCAGCACACCTGGCTGTGTGGATACTGGCAAAGGCTGTTGTCACCCCCACTGTGCCTTGAATAGGTAAGGCTGGAAACACAAACCCACCACCATAGGTAGCACAAGGGATAACAACCTGGACGTAATGCTTCCCAATGCCAGAAGTCTAACCTGCAAGGTGCATGCAGACCAAACCCCCACCACAGCATGGAGAATGGTAATATCTGTTCTGTAACAGAAACCTGGGTCAAGGCCCAGAAGAGCACCCTAATACTACCAGGTTATGCCTCATACCATGCTCTACAGCTCCAAAACATGGAGCACACTACAATATGAGTGTGGCTATCAGTAATTGTCAAGGATAACCACACCCCCTGGTTGGTACCACAGCAAGAAGCAGCATGGACTATCCATGGGCAAGTAACAGTGGCTCAAACTGCGTCCCTCTTTGCAGCCTGCTACAGACCACATTCACAAACCCAGGAACCCCAGCCAGCCTTCCTGAAGACACTGCAGAGTATGAATGTCTCAACAAATACCAAACAAGGCACACACAAAGTATGACATAGGTGGCAATCCATTATGTATGGAAGAAGTAATCAGGGACCTAGGGACACAAGTGGATGGTAACCCGTCATGTGACACTCACATTGCCAAGGTGGCCAGGAAGACCTGCTATATTGCCCACCTTAATATGAAAGGATGCACATGTAGATCAAGAGAGGTCACTGTGCCCCCATACTCTTCCCTTATCAGGCCTATACGTGACAACAATGCCCCAGTTCGGATGTACCTTACCTTACACCTGCAGCAGTTAGAAAGACCCCAAATGTACCTCACCAACAGGATAAAGGGTCCAAACATTTGACAACTACAGCCCAATTCACAAGCATACTGCCCAGTCAGAGGCAATGTATGCCTGATGTACAAGGCCATGTCCAATCCAGAATGAATGGACATGCTCCACTGCAGAAACCCCAAATCCAGCAGAGACACCACAGTGAGATATCTGAACCTCCACACATAGATAAATAGGATGTGCTGGAGGGACAGATCCATAACCCAGAGGCTCCTTGCACTCTGGAACAGAATCCCAGTCCATGATAGGCTAAGCTCCACACTCATACTCAACAAGAGAAATCTGGTGAAGTGCATGGGAGATAGTAGGTGTACACTGGGGGCCATCCCTGTGTCACATCTAGTAAAGTAAACCCTAAATGGACATAGTATGCACATTGCAAGGGGTGTCGAAACTCACACACAGTCTGTCCATGCTCAAACATGCCCAGGGCAGATAGCCTAGTATTAACCTATGAACCTATGATGATACAAATTGTGCAGGACACAAAGGATTATCACACAGCTGTCCTACCTGATGGTAGGAACCAGGGTGATAATCCACAGATATGCTCTGCAGTACTCAAATATCACAAACAATACACCAAACCCACACACATTGCCAACATCCAACCTAACAGATTCTTTGCAAACTCCCCACCAGCACCTTACTTCCAAATATCTATCCCAGCAGAGTGCTGGCCCCCTGACATTGCAGATGCTGAGGTAACAGCCAGCATCTACAAAGCACACCACACAGCATCAATGGTACCATATGGTGTCCTGGGTTGTGTCCAACAAGTACTGTAAGAAGAATGGAACACCAAATAGCACTACTGTGCACTATCAGTCTTACCACAAGATATGTACCCAAAGAGCAGTGTACAGCAACAGTGGTCCCTCACCACAAAGGTGGTGCCTGAATGGATACTGCAAACTATCACCCCTCAACCCTGACTATCTAGGTTGGCAAAGTAATGGAGAGGATGATCATGGATTCCAGGAATAGCGAGATTGGGTACCTACAGACATTGGACCCTACCCAGTGTGGCTTTCATAGGGCAGATCCTGCCCCTTACACATGTCTGACTCATGTGAAATGTGCACCAAGGCCATTGATGTGGGGAATGTGGATCGCACAGCCTATCTGGACCTTGCGAAACCCTTCCATACAATACCCTAGTTTGTCAGTACAGATAAGCTCACCAGCCTAACTATAAACCCCTATCCAAGTAGATGGGTTGAAAGCCAGCTCAAGGACATAACTGACCTGGCCAGACATGCTGCAGCCATGTCAGGCTGCAAACCAGGTATTATTGGCAACCCACAAGGCATGGTCCTGGGACCTCTCTTGTATGCTATATATGTCACATAGGTACAAGCCAACATGGAAGGACTCTGTCTGAACACGTTCGCAGAAGACTACAAACTGCCCACCATATGGGACCCTCCAGCTGACACAAGCAACCTACAAAAGGCACACATAGAAACAGACAAGTGGTGCCACAGCCATGTCAACAAGCTAAATGCAGAATAGTGTATAGTCTTTCCCTGTGGAAACACAGTACATGGCCAGAAATTACCACATAGGTGTTAACCCAGTAAGTACATCAGGAGCAATAAGAGACCTGGGGACACAAGGTGATAGATATCCTGCATGTGACAACCATGTGTCTGTAGTGGTTACACAAACATACCATATACCCACCTAATCATGAAGGTAAGCACAGCTAGGTCAGGGTAGGTCAATGTGCCTCTCCAGTCATCCATCGGCAACCTCACAATTGCGTACAATGGCCCTTGAGGGATGTACCTTAGCAGACACCTGCATCAACTGGAAAGAACCCACAAAAACCCCACTAGGAAGATCGCAGAGCTGTAAGAGATGCCATGTGTCGCCTGATTAAACAAACTGCAGCTCCACACAGTGCCATACCGCTTGGCTGGAGGTGAACTGTGCCTGATGTATAAAGCCATGACCAAGCTGGTATCAATGGACATTTGGCACCATGTAAAATCTGAATGCTGGTGATGTATGCAGCTGACAGGCCTGAACCCCAGCACAGACATAAACAGAACATGCTGTGTGTCCATAACCCAGAAGCTCACTCCACTCACGACTAAATTCCCAGTACAGGTTATCCAGGGAGTCCCTCATTGACTTTCATCCATAGGAATCATGATGACTGGATGGGAGATGGTAGGTGTACCCTGGATATCACCTGTATGTCACAGGTAGACAGAGGCACAGCACACTAACCTTGACATATGTCATGGCAAACACCAGTAAATGTGTGTTGAAGGACAAACACTCTCTGACTAGTATTACAAATGGACTAGGGCACATGGCCATTGTTTGTCACTGTCCACACAAGTTGTGGAATACATTAACAATGTTGGACAATCATGTACTATGCTGTCCATATCTGAACAAAATGCAACATGGTCATATCTGCACAACTGGCCCTCAGCCAGTCTGGTGTGCTCACTATAAATATTACAAGCAGTGATAGGACTGAAACCGATGATACTGTCCACCACAGTGAAAGTACTGAACCAGTACACTATACGACAATACACTGTTTGGTCAGTAGGAAAGGATGTTGACAACTGTATGCAAACTATCCCATGGCAACCCTGCAGGCACAGCATAATGCCTGTTAGGTTCAGACACAAAGCAGTTGGGCAGTAAAAACACAACCTGATGTCCAACACTCAACTGTACATATGAAATATAGATGACGTCCACACACAAACACAAATGTGGTGGACCACAGATCCCAACATAAGGAAAGTTCACACTGGGCATGCTCGCACACTTAGATAAATGAGATGTGTCAGTCAAGAAGCCATAGAAACTGTGAACTGGGCATGCTCACACACTTAGGCCATGTCACAGTTCAGCAGTTGCACACACATATCTGGCATTTGTATGTGTTAACACAGGAACCTCCCACAATACAGAAATCTGCCCAGTGCACACAGTGAAATTATAACAGAGACATAAGTAAAGTACTGGATCCCACTCATATGCAAACATCTTCCACAGTACACAAGTTGTTCATAGAGATAGGGAAAGCTATGGCAATAAAGACCCACAAACAGTATATGAGCAACAGATACTTGCATCTGACAGGTAAACATATGGCCGTAGAGTGCAATACTAGGCTGTTGTCCCTAGGGAGTACAGAAGGCTATCCACAGTGTATTTGGAATCTGCCTCCACAGTACAGTAGGCCACTGTGCCTGTGCAAAGTTAATGCATAGATATGCTTTCCCCTATACTGATGGATAGTAACAGATGTACATACCTCTTCATACATAATGATGTCAGCACACTATACATATGTCAGGAGCACAAATGATGCCAAGTAATTTGAATAGCATGCTCCCCTACTGCGTCTCTCACAAGTGTCATAACATAGTTAGGTAGGGGTTTGAATCCTGCAAGTGCTCAGTGTATGTGTGGGGGAGTAGTGTGTGTGTAATTCCACGTGTAAGAGAAATTTCCCTTTTGGCAACTAGTACAACACAACACATGCTGTATATTCCACTGTCTAAACACTGATGATATCAGCACCCTATAAGTACTGCTGGAGAAAGCAAACCTCTCAATAATGCAAATAGCGCACTCTGTTACTGTGTCTCTTGCAAGTGTCATAACATAGTTAGGTAGGGGTTTGAATCCTGCAAGTGCTCAGTGTGTGTGTGAATGTGTGTGGGGGAGTAGTGTGTGTGCAATTCCACATGTAAGAGAACTGTCCCTTTGGACAACTAGTACAACACAACACATGCTGCACATTCCACTGTCTAAACACTGATGATGTCAGCACCCTATAAGTACAGCAGGAGAAAACAAGCCTCCCAGTAATGCAAATAGCTCGCTCTGCTACTGTGTCTCTCACAAGTGTCATAACATAGTTAGGTAGGGGTTTGAATCCTGCAAGTGCTCAGTAAATATGTGTGGGGGAGTAGTGTGTGTGCAAATCCATGTGTAAGAGAAATGTCCCTTTTGGCAACTAGTACAACACAACACATGCCACATATTCCACTGTCTAAACACTGATGATGTCAGCACCCTATAAGTACAGCAGGAGAAAACAAGCCTCCCAGTAATGCAAATAACGCACTCTGCTACTGCGTCTCTCACAAGTGTCATAGCATATTTAGGTAGGGGTTTGAATCCTGCAAGTGCTCAGTGTGAATGTGTGGGGGGGAGTAGTGTGTCTGCAATTCCACGTGTAAGAGAAATGTCCCTTTTGGCAACTAGTACAACACAACACATGCTGCATATTCCACTGTCTAAACACTGATGATGTCAGCACCCTATAAGTACAGCAGGAGGAAGCAAGCCTCCCAGTAATGCAAATAGCGCACTCTGCTACTGCGTCTCTCACAAGTGACATAACATAGTTAGGTAGGGGTTTGTATCCTACAAACGCCATGTGTGTTTTTGTCACACAGTTTGTCCATGTGTGTGGGGTGTTGTTCCCAATATTGCACGACATACATTATATCAGTAATGTCAATGCACACATGATGTATGTGTGTGCCACCTCCACATATGTACCTGTGAACTTCAATAGTTCCCATGTCCGAAGCCTGCCTCATGTGAATACATGGAATATGCATTAGACAACTGTATGACTGTAGTGTTCTGTGCAGGGGCTGCATGTGGTATGTGAATATACAGTGTGAGTTGTAGATGGTGTCATCCCAACAGCGAGGGATACACGACTGGTCTGGAGCATATAGTCCACATGTTGGTGATGAATAGGTGCAGCCAGGGGTGGCTCGTGGCATCGGGCTGCCGGACTGCAGCCCCCTCAGCTAGACAGCTGAGTACTTAGTTTATTTTTTTTTTTATGTAAAAAAAAAAAAAAAAAAAATGAAATCTGTTTTTTATACTTTAAATTTCGAGTCCGCGACTCGAAATTATGCTCATGCGCATTGCGCGCTTCTATCGCAACAGCGATTTTTTTTTTTTTTTTAATTCTTGCTGCAATGTTTTCATTGCAGCCCAGAGGAGCAAAGAAGGCATCATTGTGATGCCCAGAACTCCCTAGAAGTCTATGCAGTTGAGACACAAACCGCATAGACATGGAAGGGGCTCGGACTGCGACGTCCGCAGGCACGTCTTCACATGCTTGCTGGGATGCATGCTGATTGGTTCTCGCTCTCTTCCCGGGCTTTGTGCTGGGAAAGAGCGAGAATCTGTCAGTTGGAGTGATCAGTGGACTGTGGTGGAGCCCCGTGGAGGATTTATTTAGTGCAGCTTTTTTTTTTTTTTTTTTATCGGGTCTAGTGTGGTGTGGAGGTTCCATTTATTTAGCCGATCGTCGGGCCGGTAAGTAAGTGTGTGTGTGTGTGTGTGTGTGTGTGTATGTATGTATGTATATATACTAGTATTGCAAGCAATAATTATTTAGAAGGGAAACAAACAAAGACACAATACACTGTGAAACTAGTGGTAGCTTCAGCACACTTGAAGTTTGGAAATCGGCTAACTAGAGTTTTGCAGGTGGAAATTGGCAATATTTTTCTATCTTTGTTTTGGAGTATTATTCATGGGTTTTCTATTTAGTGTCATTAGCTTCCTCAGTGTATACATTTTTTGTGCTAATGTTCCCAAATGATACAATCTTGGCAATTAATGTCCTCTTTTTTTCAGTAGTGCTCTATATTATTAGGCCTCACCCCACACCATAACCACACCAGGAGCACCTTGGCATCAGAGTTTATTTATAACAAAACATCTGAATGTGTACATCCACAATTACTTCTTCAAGGTGGCAGGGTAACAAGCAGCAATACAAATGCTTATTACAATTTGACCCAGGGAACATCAGCTTATTACCATTGAATGACTTTTTTCTACATGTATTTATAGTCAACAAGAGCCTTGTCACCGATTCATTGATTCCACTTCATTCTTATCTCCTGCCAGCCCCAACCAATGGCTTGTCACCCTTAAATTTAGAACACTTCTAAAGTCTAGCAACAGATATGGCAGTTTGTTAAAACAGTGTCTGCTGGTCTGGCACCTTTGAAAGTAAGAATGTTAAATTGCTTCAACACTATTCAAGCTTTGGAGAGCATCTATTAGTATGATTCAACCTACTATAAAATAGCTACATACATGGTCTCATGCGCTTTTTAACAGGTCTATATCACCAAATCGAAAAGTCATGTCATTGAATGGCATTTCACATCAAGCTGCCATTCATCAAGGTATTTATAGTGAGATCGCAGTACAGTGAAGATTGGAAAATTTGCCCTTTCTTCACTGTAGTGTGATCAAGGAGTTAGTATATGTAATTAGCGGTATGGGGTGTGGGGGCTGCAACTTCGATAAATGGCATTTTTGATGTTAATGTTGTTCGACTGCATGACTTTTTGATTTGGTAATATAGACTTTTCAACCACTGGTTAGATGGAGAGTCCCCCATTCTGTTATTATTATCATTTACCATTTAGTACTATTATCATATACTATCCAGTTAGCTTGTCAGTCCTTACCAGTATGTGGGGCATTTTCCTTTCGTACCACCCACATCAACATATTTCACTCAGGTGAAGTCATTGCTCTGCTTTATCACTTGCCTTCAATAGCAATTTTCCATTCCAGCAGGTGATGGTACCTTTCTGCCTCACCACTTCCTTGCAATAACCAGTTATCCATCACACTCAGATGAGGACATGTCCTTGACTCACCACTTCCCTGCATAAATCATTGTCCTCTCAATTTCTTTAGGTTTTTTTGAGAAACATCAATCACACCCTGTCTCTGTTTTACTAGAACTCAGTCCTTCGCACTGTAGCTCACTCCACATCCTTTTTGAGATGGGCGGATATCATAAATGTTAAACAGAAGAGCTAAATAACAAGATATTAGAAAGTAAACTGGATTTAAGAGGGCAGTTATCAAGCCAGAAAAGACATTCCAAATTACAATCATTTTGGGAAGGGGTTAAGTAAGGAAAGAATGGAGAGATACTAAGCAGTAACCCAAAAGTTAGATGTAAACTGCTCATATTCGTTTCAGAATTTAATAAGAGCAGATCATAAACTAGTGAACTGAAACAGACCCTGTCATTTATTTTGATTGGCATTTCAGATATTGTTCACTTTAGTTTTAATATTTTTGATTTTATTATGAAATAATACAATATTGCTAATGATTGACTGAGTTGTACCAGCATGAATGTCCTTGGCAAAAATCATTGTTGTAACATAATACAACTCTCAACAACCACAAAAATATGTTTTAGCACTTCACGAAAGGAACAAAAAAAAAAATTTAAACAGTATTGCAATAATGACAAGGATGAGATCAGAATTGCAAATAAAGATGACAGTATGGAAGTGCCTTCAAGGAAATGGGATATTAGAGATGTATTAAATACATTACAAGAAAATGGGATTCAGAAACAGGCTAGCTTAACTGCGGTTCGATTCCTGCAGGTACAGCTCATAGGGCGATGCGGTCTGAAGCTCATTACCAATTACGGAAGTTAAAACTTGCAGCTTTGGCTACAACTGTTTAATTATCCCACTGGCAATGGACCTGTGGAAAAACAGGAACATTTACAGTTGTGGCTATAATTCAGTTGAGAAAAGCTGATGATCATAGAGGAGACACATATCACAGTGTATTCATATGCACTGAAGTACAAGAAGACAGGAAAAGAAGCACACTACTTTAAAGGGGCCAACTCAATTATTAAACCTGATTCTGACCCTAGGAGGGGTAGAAATGGGAGACCAGGACAGCAGGAGAAAGGGGCATTCTCCAGATCCACAAAGCACACATGGATGATAGTTTAAACTCATATGTCCCCTCATCTTCATCTTCAACATGCATTTCATTGCAGTGCTTTTCAGCAAAGCAATCAGTTCAACATTAAAACAATGCAATGGCAATGTATAAAGTAATAAAAACAAGTAACAATAAAATATAAAATTCATCTAACAGACTGAAGTGAAGTTAAGACAATGATCAGGTCTGCTACTAAACGAATGTGAAATAATGAGTTACATTAAATGGTTACAGCAGTTCATTTTCAAAAAATAAGTCAGAAAGTCAGTAATTCAGAAGTAAATCTGCTCCAGTATCTGTACAAGGACAACTAGCTGATACATTATTCTATTAGTTAGATGATAAATAATGACAGACATTTGAGTTTCAGATTCCATACCCTTCAGAAAATTCATACTAATGCAAGATCTACTATTCTATTATCTTTTTAATTATCTAGGTTTATAAGAGCAATATTTAAAATTGTCCTTATTTTTGGACCTTTGTCCCACTTCTATTTATGGTTTTGTCCAGATTTCATGCTCTGAGGTTGAAAGATATGACAAATATGTCAGGGCCATCACCATCAGCCAGAGACATTTCAAATTGTGACATACTTGTTGTACCCCACTGCCCCATGTAGTGACTCTGGATGTGTCCAAGCAAGACAAGGAGCAGTTATGCAGTGTAAGTGTGCAAGTATCTCCCCATCCAAGATAGACACAAGTACTACAGTGGCTTTTCATCCGTCCTTGATTTTGCAGAATGTTCTGGTTTTCTGTCATATTTTTATACTGTTGATTTATGCTTCTTATTCAGAAAATGCATGTTGTTGCAGTACCTGTTGGTCTGTGTTTAACTAGCAATGCTTTAATGACCATCAGGTAAGCTTGTCTGAGATTGTAAGATGCAAGTAAGCTTTAATAAGCATACTGTTAATAAAGAATTACCAACATTGAAAGCCTTTTTGTTGTTGCCATGCAGAGAATATTTACATAACTAGATAGCGTATAAGCCTTTGGTATTGAAATGCATATGATAGTATTTGTAATAAATAACAGGATTACAGTATTTTCAGAACCTCATTACATTTGTTGGAAACTTGCAGTCATCTTTGCAGGCTTTACACGTCCACGTAAACTAAACAAAATGCAATCTATCATGTGTGGTCCATAACCTGTGCAGTAATCCTTTAAGCAATTTATCTTGAGTTTGTTTTCTTGTTTGTTGTTAATTTTTTACTTTGATTTTCCCCATGAAACAAATAGGTAGTTGTTGTTAAGCAGCAGGTCTTTTTTGGATAAGAAACATTTTTACAAGTGGGGATATCACAGCAATTGCTACTTTTAGCATGTTACTTGGTACTTTTGTAAAATTGAATATAAATTATAATTAGAACTGCAGTGCAAGGAGAAATGGCTTGAGTTGAGTGCTGCTTGTTTTTTTATACTTGATTTTGACTGGCATTCCAGTAATGTATTTAAAAATTAATTTATTTTTTCAAGCCTCACAACCTTTTTGTTTCAATCTAAATATTAAGTAAGCTGTCATGTAGCTGATGCATTGAAATACTTGTTTTCTTCTACACTTCATTTTGTCTTGATTGGACTCTCATAATGATGGTTTGACACCCAGGGCGGCATATTTAATTAAAGTCCCAGTTTTTGCAGTTTTCAGCATAGCTCCACCCTTTTCAAGATGGCCACACCCCTTCTCATTGGCCCCACCCATTCAACTGTCTCCTGCAGCCCCCCTTTGATTTGAAGTCACCAGTCGCCACTGGGTGCAGCATGTTGTCACCTCTTGTGGGAGTGGTAACAAGTTGTTCCATAGCAATGCAGGGAATGAATGCTAGGAACCCTTCAGATAGGGTCTTGGAGCTAGAGTAATGCTCACACTCTAAGTTTGGGTAGTTGCAGTCCACCCATACAATGGTGTTTGTAGAGACCGTCATATTCCCAGTGTTGTCAGGAAAGCCAAGTGGGTTTCCTGGGTATGGGAGGGTGGTGTGTGCCAGGCTATGAACCTGAAGGCAGTCTAACCCACTGTTAGTTGCACATGGATAGGCTCTGATGCTTTGTGCTGTGCCACCAACCTGGGGGTGTGTGTATCTGAGGTGTCTTTGGATACATCCCCCCTGTTCTGGTTTGGTGCATGTGTAGGGGATGACAAGCATGGTATGAGGTATGACCTGGAGTGATGGTGTGCACCTGGGAGCCTTGTACCAGGAGTCTGTTACTGCATGGATATTGCTGTACCCCATGCTAAGGACTGTTTCCACTGCATGCATCTTGAGGTTTACACTGCTGTTGTTGAGTAGCATTACTATTAGTGTCCTATCCCATGTAATATCTGTGTAGGTGGCTATGTAATGTCAGCCTTGCATACAAAGGCACTATGTGTGTAGCAAGAGCCTCTGCCAATATACAACGTCCCATGGGTGACAGGTGCAAGCTGTCCCTAGCAAAGCAATGTGGCTTGTCCAGCATGTAATCCCACACTGACAGGCATTGGATCCCCTTTGAATGTCACCGAAACATACGGTAATTGTAGAAACTGATCATCCTGTCTACATATTGTGACATCATTCTTGGTGAGGGTAAGATGCTGCTCAAGGTCTGGGTCATACCAGCCTGTGCCACAAGCTCAGAGAGCCCCTCTATGTCCCTTAACATGTAGTCCAGGCAGGTGCGTCACAGGTCATACACACTGGCACAGACAATGACTGAGTCATATTTCTACATGCCTTGGAGTGACCTGTATGCTTGTGTTATGTGGTGGATCATAGTGCCCGACGGGCATCTCAGCGTGACCTTCACCTTGTTCAGCCTGGTGAGCAGGACCTCAGTGTACCCGACGATAGAGGTACCTATTACAACTGTAGCAGGTGTGTTGTCAAGCCATATGGCCTGTGACTGTTTGGCACACAGGCTTTGTGAGCTATGTGTTGCACGTGCTCTGCTCTGGCTTAACGTTTGCTTGTGTGTCTGCTTTGCAGGTGTCAGCTGCTCAGGCAGGATGCTATTCTGAGAGTCCAAGAATGTATCTGTGTGTTTCTGTGTTTGGATTGCGGTCGTGGCAGGTCTATGTGAGACTAGTACTGTATTCACTGTAGTATCCCACTCCACCTGACAGGGTATGCCAGTACTGAGTTAGGAGAGCTTAGCCCCCAGTTTGGCTATGTGGTTGCATCTCTCACATGTGTTGTAAGTGTATGGGAAGGGGAGAGGGTTGTCTGTGTACATGAGGCAGCTGTAACATTGCCACATGACTCACAGATTCACCAACTGGACCAGAGAGTAGATTGACAGGTGACCTTTGCACATGCTACCATAGCATTGTGAATCCCATACTAATTAACGACACATAGGGCCAATGGGGAACAAGGTACTCAAGGTGAGTATGTGAGGGTGTTGTGCTCCTGATTTGTTAGTGCTGGCATATATGAATGCTGTCTTGAGCAAATGCGAGGTAAGTCATATGCAATGTGTTACAGGCAACCTACATGCAAACAGGACAAACAGTGACGTTCTGTCAAGTGAGACATGGACATCAGTACAGTAAGCAATACAGATGTCACTAGGGATTCACAGAGGCACTGTAAATCTACACTGCAGGTGGAATCAGTGTTTCAGGAACATAACAAGCAAACATGCATACAAACAAAGCTACAGTCAGCAGGCCTGTATGTAGACTATGCTACAACAGACAAGGTGTATGACTTCCAGTAGGTAACAGTGCATATATGCAGGCACTATAAGCCTGTACCCAGACATTCACAGGTCCACCCCCCACAAGTGTATAGACCATGTACCTTCATAATGTTGAATAACTGGCCTGATACCCAAGTGCTCATACCTGTAATAATACACATTTCAAATAACAGACACGAGCCCTCTCTCAGCAGTTCCAGACTTAGTATGATGTATGCTACCTGTCCTGGCACCACAGTATCCTTGACATGTATGGAGACTCTCCCTCCTGTTATAGTTAGTTCTGTGTTTTGGTGCTATCATGCATGGTATGAGGTGTGACCTTGTAGTGCTAGTGTGCTCTTGTGAGTCTTGAACCTGTTGTGTATTACTGCACAGATATCAACATCCTCAAACATCCTCATTGCAGAGTCGAGTGTGGACAGCATGCAACTCGCAGTTGACATGACCATCATTGAGTATCAATATGTACATTTTCGTATCCCCTGTGCTACCTATGTAGGTGGCCATCTCTTGACAGCCTCACCACCAGTATGCAAAGATGTGCAGACAGTACACTATGGTAATTACTATGGGTGTACAAAACAAGACAATGACATTCATACTGTAACTGCATCAGGCATGCTGGGATATACCCACAATGATATCATTACACTGTACTGTTGTCAACATTATACTATCACAACACTTCTATGTAGTCACCCTGTGCATCAGCACCATGCTAACCTGTTTCTGCACAGATGTTACAGATTGCAGGAGGTGGCACAGTTTCATCATATGCACAGGTTGTGTACTTGGTATGCCTGAGTCTGCCACTGATACAACCAATTGACATGTCTGTGTGTGTGTGTTGGTGAGGGACAGCAGTACAAGATGGGGCAATGTTGATGCAGTGTGTGTGTGTATGTGGTAGCCCTAGGTGTTATCAATTTGCATGTGTGTATGCATGCACACAGTCCCACCTCATGGCTGCCATATACAGGTGTTTGTGGACAGCAACAGACTGTACCTGCCAGGTCATACAGATCACTGTCTGTGGGCATGGACATGGTACCTGTGCCTGGCAGGGGTGCTACGGACCATATCAGGTATTAAGCCAGACTGGGTACTGTCATCAGAAGCAGGTGGTTGGTGACTGGAGACAGGTCCCTGTTGGGACTGTCTAGAGCCACGTGCACATGGTCTCCTGGTGTGGTCTGATGACAGCACAGACCCAGCATTGCTGGGGCTGCTGCTGGCACTATGGGAGTGGCCGTGGGCCTGTTGTCATCCACGATGGCTGCCAGCTGCTGCTGTTGCTGGCATACGGCCATGTCGATGCCTCAGCCATCCACCATTGCCCTGGCTCATGGACATGTAGTTGTGGAACAGATCTAATGTGTCCCCCCAATGTCTGTCAATGACCTCGGTGAAGTTACGGATGGCAGCCGCAACATCACGCATACTGTCACTCATAGCTGTGCGACATGCTCTCAGCTCCCTCAGACCCTGTCTGGTGTACCATTCCTTATGTGACTGTGCCTGCATTACAGCCCGAAACATAGCTGAGGTTGAAAGAACTCTGTGAGCACGTCTGACAGGGGCGGTATGCCCACAGATGCTCCCATGAGAACACCTGGACATCTGCCTGTGTGGTACCATGTCAGGACCCTGGCCATGGCTGCTGTGTGGGGATGCATGTGCCACCAATACCACATTACCCTGGCCAATGCCCACTGTATCCTGTCCATTACCTAGGGACATTGGTGACAAAGGATGTATTGGCAGGATGACTGTGCGCATTGATGGGGTCGACAGCTGTGTACTGTCAATTGACTGACCAATGACAGACCCTGGCACACCTCCCTGTGCCATTACACAGGTATCATCATTATCACTATCCACAGCAGCTGATTCAGGTTCCCTGCTGCACAACACCAGAGCAGCACCAGAACCTGTAGGAGTAAGACAGGAAACATGGTTTACAATGTGTACACAATGTCACCACTGATACACACATGCAGTCATGCACACATGCACACATGCGCACATGCACACATGCACACATGGGCACATGGGCACATGCACACATGCACACATGCACACATGCACGCATGTGCACACATGCACACATGCACACATGCGCACATGGGCACATGGGCAAATGGGCACATGCACACATGCACACATGCACACATGCACACATGCGCACATGGGCACATGGGCACATGCACACATGCACACATGCACACATGCGGACATGCACACATGCATACATGCACATAGGGCACATGCACACATGCATACATGCACACTCCTCAGTATATGAGATATCAACACACAGACACAAACACACCTGCAATCAAACACATAGCACTACTGCTTCAGCCTATTATTACTATTAGTATCAAGAGTATTGATGGTAATGTTATTACACACTCACCAGCATGGATAGGCTGCCTTGCTGTTACAACAGAGGGACCTGCAGAAATGAGACATTTATTGTCAGTGGGCACAGCTGTGGCATTAATACTGTGAGTATGATACAGTTCGGTAGTGCAACAGTTAGCTTCCACAGGTCTACTGCTGATATTGAGAATATCACTCTTGCACAATAATTACCAAGATTACAGCTACAAACCGAGGACACACCTCACACATGCATAAACTAACAGTGTACAGAATGGTCAACTATGCACATGGTATGTTACCTGCACGCTCCGTGTCCTGCTGCTGGGTGGCTCCAGCCTCCATCATTACACATGCATGCTGCTGCTGTTGCTGTTGGGCTGGAGCCACAACACTTAGGAGTAGTCCCTCCAGTCTGGTGAGGGGGGATGTCTAGCCACCCCACCATCTGTGGCAAGCTGCTGCCTGTGGATATCCTACGCATGCTGACAGACATTTCTAATTAAATCACTGCAGTGATGGCGTACCTGCTCATATGTCCGGTTATGTGTGCCTATGTCATTTACCTGATGGACCAGGTCTTGCCACAGTGCAGCCCTCTCCTGCTGGTTCCGGCTGGTGCGGGAAAGAGTATTACGAAATCCCGCACCAGGCTCTGGTGTATCTCTTCCTCCTCCACAGCGGAGTACACAGGGTTTCGCTGGTGAACCATAGCCCTGAAAAGGAGAAGGAAAATATGTCAGCAATATCTGTCAGCAAACTATGGCACACATAATACACATAATACTCGACTGTAGTGATATAACTTAACCACCATATATAGCATCTGTCTGTCTATTGGGGGATACACATGTAAATGACCAGATATCAGTGCTCAGCCGACAACTGTGCAACAGTACCTGGCACACTCCATACGACAGACTAGTATACTGCAGCAGTCAGCACACTGGTCTAGGTCCAATGCACAACCTTACACTGGGGGTTTGTATCAAGGTACTGTATGGGGAACATTATCAACCCATGCACTGCATGCAATGCACGTTACATATTTCACTGGTAATGTACACTACTCTTACTTGCCATAACCCTACCTACACCACAGTCACATACAGGGTAACACAGCACAACATATGGCAATGTAGTATGTGTTGATTGCAATACCTCACACATCTGTCTCTGGCCTCACACCAAGGACACACACTACCATGACAGACATACAGTCATGGTGAGCAATCACACCAGTACATAACATGCACCCAGTCACTGGCACACTCATTCTACCTCACATATCTGGTTTGCAATGGGTTCATGGGTGTGCATTGTGTCTTAGGTAGGTAGTATGCTATTGGCCCTGGGCCTACAGCAGCATACTGTTATGCTACCCTGCCCCTTGTGACACATGTGTTATGATCGTACCTGCTCCTTACAAACAGTTACACAGGGTGACTCATATGGCATATTACCTAACTGCATAACATTCAGCAGGGGTATGTCTGACATCTACTCATGGGGAGCCTTGCTTCTTAATTCTGTGTGGTTTACTCCAAGGTATGTCGTATCTGTGGGTAGGGGCCTGTACCTCCACCATGTGCTCTATACTTCGGTGACAAGGACGACAGACATAGGTAATTTGGGTTGTGGATGTTGGAGGTGTTACCAAGGTTGTTGGACAACTGTCATGGGTGTGACCTAACTATGTATATCCAGCAGTGGTAACCTCTATGTAGGTAGTCTGTTTGCGCTCTGTGGTCTTGTCAGTCACTCTGCATAGGTAATGTATTTGAGTGCATTGACACAGTTACTTGCATATGTCTGTGTCCTTCTCCATATCTGTAGCTGTCATGGGAGGTACATACCATGTAGGACATTGTGGGGTGTAGAGGGGTACAGTGACCTACATGTCCATAGCTGACACACCTTGTCCGCTGACACATTCCATGTACAGGTATTACAGGACTAGTGTGCCACTGTGTATATCAATGGGGAGCCTATTATACACTTGTTGCCCCTGTTCCCCCTTGACACATGCAGTGGTGGGCAGGCATGCACATATGTGGTGGTTATGGTGTCAGTGTTTTGGAATGGGGTATGGTACTCCAGTATCCACACTGGTGTTCACTCCATGCCTTTGTCACCAGGCACCTGTTGCAATATATCTGCACACATGTGCCTCACTCAGTATATATATATATATATATATATATATATATATATATATATATATCTGTATGTATATATATATATATATATATATATATATATTATATGTTTGTATAAATATATATATATATATATATATATATATATATATTTATAATATAGATATAGATATATACATATAGATGTGGGGAGAGAGAGGGGGAGAGAGAGAGAGAGAGAGACAGAGGGAGAGAGAGAGTGAGAGGGGGTGGGACAGAGAGAGAGAGAGAGATAGTCATATACAGACATATCTGTTGTCAGTCAGATCTGTCTGTATATGTATATGTATCTACATATATCTATATATGTATGTGTGTATTACATATATCTGTACGTACATATTCTATCAATCTCGATGTCTGTGCAGTAAGTGAAACCTGGTTCAAGGCTCCTGAGAGCATACCAGCAGTACTGGGCTATACCTCATATCATGCTTTTTGGCCCCAAAACTCAGGCCAAAGCAAAAAGGGAGGGGGAGTGTCCATATTCGTCAAGGACACCCACACCTCCAGGTTAGTGGCAACACATGAAGCATCAGAGACCATCCAGATGCAAATAACCATAGGCAAACCTGCTATACAACTGGTAGCATGTTACAGACCACCCTCCCAATCTCAGGATCCACAGTCAGCCTTCCTGAAGACATTGGAGGATATGAATGTCCCAACACACACCATCATATTGTGAGACTTCAACTACCCTAACATACACTGGGTGCATTATTCTAGCCCAAACACCCTCACCTAAATGTACCCGGAATTCATTAATTCAAATGCAATGGAACAGCTAGTCACCTCTCCCACAAGGGGAGATAATATACTAGACCTGATCATCACAAACATGGGGACAATGTGCTACACACCGGAAGTATACCTCTCACTAGTCACATCTGACCACAAACTAATCACCCTGGATATACATATCCCACCTCCACCCACAACACAAAAGACTACAGTGAGAAACCTCTCAAAAGCCGACTTTACACTTCTTAAAACTGAGTTGGTATCCTTTAAGCCCACTGGGCCAGTGGAAACCACATCCCACAATGCAGACTCCTTCACAAATGTTTTCTACGGACATCTCCAAGAATGCATGGATCATGCAATCCCAAATAAAAGGTAGCTACTGCACGCCAGAGCAGAATTCCATAAAGATAAGGCATCCCTGATCAGCACTAGTAGAAAACTACGTTCTCTCATACAAACATGCAAGGCCAACTTTGAGAGGAAAATCGCTATGGACACTACAGATAACCACAAGGCCTTCTTCTGCTATGTTAGACACCTGGGCGGAAACCCTCAGATATGTTCAAAGTTAGTTCACAGTGACAAAAAATACACTGAACACACAGATATTGCCAACATTCTGGCAGACAGGTTCAGTGCAGATTTCTCCCCTCCCTCATCCCCAAAAGAGAAATTACTTATCCCAGCTGAATGTAACCTCCCTGTCACCTCAGATGTCCAGCTGAGAACCGCCTTCAGCAAAGCTATAAACACAGCATCAATGGGACCCGACGGTATCCCGGGTTGCGTGCTACGTGAACTCCAAGAGGAGCTAAACCGGCACATAAAATGCTATTTAACCGTAGCCTTACTACAGCATATGTACCTGGACACTGGCATACAGCAACAGTAGCCCCACTCCACAAAGGAGGCATCTCTACAGACCCTGGTAATTACCGCCCCATAAGCTTAACCAGCCTGGTCTGCAACGCTATGGAAAGACTCATTATGGAACTCATACACAGAGACAAATGGGAATTACAGACACATGATCCCACCCAGTTCGGCTTTGTAAAGGGCAGATCCTGACTTTTGTACCTGGTTGACCTTTTCAAAACAGTCACTAGAGCCATTGACGAGGGCACAGCAGTCCATACAGCCTACCTGGACTTGGCTAAAGCTTTCGACACAATACCTCACTCTGGCATCATAGACATGCTCAACAGCTTAAATGTAAATCCGTATGTCACAAGATGGGTTGCAAACCGGCTAACAGATAGAAACCATAAAGACAAAATCACTGGTGCCATGTCAGACTCAGAGCCAGTCACAAGTGGTGTCCCACAGGGCTCTGTCCTTGGACCCCTCATGTTTGGCATTTATTTCTCAGATGTGGAAGCAAACATGGGAGGGTAGTGGCTGACAATGTTCAAAGATGACTGCATACTAGGCGCCATAGTCGATACACCAGCTGACACATACATCCTACAGAAAGTCCTCACTAAAATGGACAACTGGTGCCGGAGTCATGGCCTTAAACTGCATGCCAAATAATGTATAATCATACCCTTTGGGAAAGACAAAGTACCCACATCTTATCACATAGACAGTAACCCACTGAGTACAGACAAAGTAATCAGAGACCTGGGGACACAAATCGATACTGACCTTTCATTTGACACCCACGATGCCAAAGTGGTTGGATAGACTTCCTTCCTTGCCCACCTTATCATGAAGGGATTCACATCCAGATCAAAGGAGGTCATTGTACCCCTATACTCCTCCCTTATCAGGCCCATGAATGTGTATTATGCCCCATTTGGTATGTACCTCACCTGGCACTTGCAACAGCTAGGGAGACCCCATAAGTACCTCAACAAGAGGATCAAGGGTCTCCAACAAATGTCATATGCTGCCAGACTAAAGAAACTCCAGCTCTATTCCATAGCATACCACCTACTTAGAGGTGATCTGTGCCTGAAGTACAAGGCCATGTCCAATCAGGAATTGATGGACATGTTCCACCTTGTAAAATCCAAATCCATCAGAACCACAAGAGCTACAGATTTAAACCTCAGCACAAATATGAATAGGACATGCTGTAGGGACAGATCCATAACTCAGAGGCTTCCCATACTCTGGAACAGAATCCCAGTTCATGTTAGGCAGAGCCCCTCACTGACTCTCTTCATGTGAATTCTTGACGAGTGGATGGGAGATCATAGGTTTACACCAGGGGTCATCTCTGTGTCACTACTATTCAGAGGCACAGTAAACTAATGCTATTATGTACGGGGGTCTTCACTGAGTCACTACTATACAGAGGCACAGTTTTCTAGATCTATTCTGTACATTGTCTGCAGATAGCCTAGTACTAAAGTATGACACTGTGAAACTATATATGTCTATGTATTTCTACATCCCTCTCTATCTATGTATACGTATATGCATATTATATATATATATATATATATATATATATATATGCATACATATCTCGATATACATACATATACACATGATAGAGCTATGTATATATATATATATATATATATATATATATATATATATATATATATATATATATATATATATATATATATATATATATATATATATATATATATACTCCTTTTTAGTTCCACATATGTATACAAACAGTAACGTACTGATGAACATCCATTACTGTGCAACCTACTTGTACATTGCACTACAACCTACATTGCTATGTGCACATAGCTGCCTTCACATACATATGCATGTAGAGCCTTCAGTGACAGTTGCAGTATGTCCCCGGCCCTATGCACATCTTCATATACATAGATACAGACCAATAACACATCTGGACGGTTCACAGTATGTAGACTATTATATTAGTACTTTACATTACCTGTGTTTGTTGCAGCTGTTTGCGTAGGCTTGCAATTACTTGGCCTGCTGTCAACTTGTTACCTTTGTTGTTACTGTTTCTTTTAATTTTTTTATTTCTTTCTTTGTCTTTCTCTTTCTCTTTCTTTCTCTCTCTCTCTCTCTCTCTCTGTCTCTACCTCCAGAGGGAGCAATGAAAGTATTGCATGTGTGGACTGGGAGTACAGGATGCTTTTGTAGGTATCTGCACATATCCATGTGATGGCCTCTGCACCAATTGTTAGCCAGCATTTACTAATTGCATGCAGCCTGTTGTGTAGTGATTGCAGTTCTCACTGTGATTTCAGGAGAGTGCTATAAAAAGGTCTGTTAGGTAGGCATAGCCCTTTCAGATTGTCAGGGTGGGGACCATGCTGGTTTGCTGTGGACACTGTTCTGTGAGTGTAAGGGTTGGTACGTCTCTCATATTTCAGGCTGTGTTGTAGACACTGCAATCCATGTTGTTCTGTAAGCTGAGTATTCCTTCCTCCAGTGTCCTCTTCTCCATGTGTATGTAAACTGACACCTACGACTAGTAATATTGTGTACATGGGTGTGTGTGCTTTCCTGTGGGGATTGTGGTGTAACTGGTATATAGCAGTGGCTCTTGCAATCTGCTGCTATGGCTTCAATATTTGCCCTTTACATTCACTCCTTGTATGCCTGCTAGGTGTCTTTCCTGTAATGTGTTGCTATGGCTTTCCTATTTTCCATTTACATTCACAGCTTGTAATGCTTGCTATATCTGTTTGGACGCAATTCCCTACGTGTTTGTTGTGGTAGGGTGTTACTGCATGCAGTGTGGTCTGGCCATGGTGTGGGCCTTGACACTTACAAGGGTATTTGATCATGGTGCTGAGCAGGCCTCAGATACTCTCAGGTGCATGTTTTATCAGCCTCATGGAAAGGTACATATCAGTGGGATACTCCAATGAAATATTCTGATATTCTGCAGTTGTAACTGTGGGTTATTTCGAGCATATGTATTACTACACCATTTGTGACGTGCAAGTGGTGAATACTTTCAGTAATTCATAGTTACCATTGCATGTGTAGTAACACCTTTCTGCCTACTGTTAGTACATTTCACAGGGTGTCAGTGGGGCACAGTTGACATTTGTTTTCACATCAGGGACATCCCTGTAACTCAGTCACAGTTGCTATGTCTGGGCTCTTAACTATTCAACTATGGCAGTGTTTATCCTGCTCTGAGTATGTGTGTGTGGCTTGCCAGATGCTACTGTGAAATTATTACCTACTAGCTACCAACTAGCATGGCTGTTTCTCATCACACAGTACTATTTTACAAATCCACTAGATTTGACAGTAAATATACATGACATGCTTTGTGTACTAGACTTGCTATATTCCCTTTACATTAATTCCTACTATTTTATGATATATTTCTTTCAGCACAATGTTCTTATATAGCAATCATGGCTTAGTGGTAAGTCATGCATACTAGTGTTTCCATGGTCCTGGGTTCAAGACTGACAGAGGTATTTTATTTTGCTGCTGAGAAAGCTACAGGCCTTGTCTTTCAGAGTGACTAAGGCACTTTTAAGCAGTTGTAAGCGGGTTAGCGCTGGTTTGCATGGAGGTCACGCACGCGCACTGCCGCTTAGCTTCGTGCACACACGCTTAGCTAAGCGCACAGAAGCACACTCCCGCTTACTACTGCTTAAAAGTGCTTACTCTCGCGCACACCCACACTATTTTCTTTTAAAGAAAAGAAAATGGGGAGATAGTAAAGTGGTGAAAAAGTGGGCACAAAGAGGGTAGGACAGTAGGAAACCAAGCTCGGATTTTGCAGGAGGGATGTAGGAAAGGCCCATAGCTACCCATTTCTTCGTCAGCAACAGCTGTGCATATGTTTGTAATTTGGTGTGAAATTTGAAACCTTCCACCCCTGAGAGAGGTGTGAGGACAACAATATTTGTTGTACAGCCAATTGTAATTGACAGTTTACATGTCCAGCAGACATGTGTGCAAAATGGGCAGCTATGTATGGGGCGTAATTTTATTGTTGGTACAGAGTGCCCTTTTTTTTTTTTCAGGTGAGAGGGATATGTCAGGTACAGGAAGTTGGTATAGCTGGGGAGGTAGGTAGTTGAGGTTAACAGACAAGACAAACAAGACGCATACAGGGGTGGTGTATGACACATGTGGGGGGATACACAATTGACGGGGACGGATGTTTGGATATCTCGAGCCCATGAGCCCACAGATGGCAACAGTGGAACTGAGATCCCCACCCATGGGCAGTTGCCACTGTGCCTTCACTGCCCAGGACGGGGCTGTGCTGGGGGCTGTGTAGGATGGGTAGCAGGCATGCCTGTGAGTTGTGCCACCCATGCCTCAAGCTGGCGTAGAGGCCCTAGCACAGCGTGCCTGATCTCCCTACGCACCACAGTCCGGACACTATGGAGGGTGAGTGGATGTTCTCCTCTGGCCACGCTTGCAGAGGGGGGATGAGCCCCATCCCCTGCATTGCTTCCACCCGCAGGTGGCACAGGGCCACCGGAGGAGGGTCTGGCCTGGGCACTACTGCCAGGTGCACTTGCCAGCTGAGGTGGGAGAGGTGGGTCCGCTGGAACCTGCCTTCCTTGTCGTCCTATGTTTTGCATTATTTAATGACAGTTTGGGTTAGTAACGTGCAATACCATTCACAATTAGTTGTAACAGCATGCATTAGTATTCCCATTTACCAAACACCCATAAATTCAAGCCATTGAACAGCAAGCATAACACATGCATAATTTGAACAACAATACACAATCCAACAACATGCAGGTTGATTGATGGCAACAGGCCATCAGGTTTGGATGTATGAACAGGGCACATGCATCAACGTACATGCAAATATGTATGAACCAAAAGGACAAATGTCCAGGGGAGTTAATTGTGAATACACATACCCATTTCATGTGGAATGGATTATTTGTGCTTATAGGGTAGGGTGAAGAAATATTTCATGAACAACTTCAAATACCTATACATATGCTGTACATTTCTACTAGCTGCAGATATATACACACTACAGGTCTGACTACAGTTTCCTATGTGTAAACTTATGCATGTTGGTGATAGGAATGTTACTGCTACATTAATATACATTTCATTTTTATTCATACACATTCATATCTGGGTCTGTTCAGCTACAGCATCCTGCTACATTTGCTTTATATGGCTCTAGACAACTGTGGATGTTTGGTATTTCATACAACCATACTATCTGCATATTGCAAACTGACAGCAACATATCCAAATTGTGGGACACACATTCCAGCTTCAGTACTTTATTCCACGCATTTCGCTGTTTGGTTGTGCCTGTCCCATTCATTTCATTCTGTACTGACTGCAGTATACTTTATTCAGGAGTTATTACAACTTTATTGGTGGATTCATACCTCTTTCTCACACTCTCACTTGTTTTATTTTTACAATTCAGGATGGTACTTAATTCTAGGCTTTATTGACATGTTTTACTTGGTTATAACAATCCTTTCCAACAGTCTCACTTGTGTCATGTTTCAGAATTTAAACGGGGATATATTTCACACATGTGTTTTACTCAGCTTCTGTAGCTGTAATTTTCAGCCTGCTTCAGGTTATGTACTATTATATTCCAGTGGAACATCTTTATTTCAGACTTGTTTCATTTTTATTTTTGGATTACAGGCTGCATCACACTTATGTAATCACACAGTACTAGCAGAATCTCTCTTACACTGTTACTTGCACTTTATATTAATAGGTGACTACACTGCACTCTTTTGCAAGCTGTCATACTTATATTTTTTAACAGTTACGGGGAGAGAATTACTAACCTGCCTGGTGGCGCAACCGCACAAGCCTATCGGCATAGGCTCGAAGATTCACAGAACGGACACCTGCACTGCAATATAAATGAAGTAATATTGGAATACACATCTTCATAATATCAGCTAGGTTAACTTTCTACATAAATAATTACATGCAAATTACTCAGTAGTGGGGCGTTGGGAATTTGCCGGGCCTCCTGGATCCAACGGTTCAGTTGGTCCTGCTTCCATCACATCAGGTCTGCATGGTGGTGACGAACATGCTCACCAGTCCTTGGTATTCCTGTGGCACTGGTGAGATCATGTGCCAACCGGTCCCACGCCTCAGCCTTGTATGCTCCCCACAGGACCTGGCCCTGCATGAGTTGGGCCTCATGACCGTGGACGAGGAGCCAAACCATATATTTGGACTCCTCAACGCACCACCTCTGTGCTCGGAAGCAACTACCCTCTCCTACACCTGCCATCCTGACTGCAAATCTGTTCCACAATCAGTTATGCTGTGTATTCCCGCCTATGGGGCTTATATATGCCGTTTTTCCCGCACTTATCTGTGATTGGCCATTTTGGAAATGTATCAGCTTCACAAAACCTGCTTTGTCATGCTTCTCTTTCCATTCATTCCTATATATATGCTATTACTGCATTTTTAAGAGCAACTGTCATGGCTTAGTGGTTCAGTACTTTGACTATGGTGCATGGTATCCTGAGTTCGAGCCTGGCCATTGCTTTTTATATTTTATGACTGTCTACACAAGCTAGGAGGTGTGTCTGTGTAAAGGCAGTTTTGATACAGCTTGCTCAACGTTGCCCGTCGGTTAGCTTGTTGGAGCGGTGCGCAGCTCCGCGCAAATGGGTCAACTGGTTTACCCATCGTTTGGCTGTCAGCACACATATTACATTCAGCTCAGCTACGGGCACACAGTTTCAGCATGTTAGAACTCTGCACAACTCCGAGCACTCATTTTACACCTGTTAAACCACTGCTCACCTGCGGGCACTCATTTTACACCTGTTAAACCACTGCTCACCTACGGGCAGATATACTCAGCTTGTTAGAGTGTAGCTCAGCTATAGACACTTCTGATATTTGTTTTTTTTTTATTATCACACATTTATTCATAATACATGGCCAATTTCATTACATTTTACATAAAAATAATTTTATAAATGTACATATATGTCAGGGAATTGTTTTGTGCTTATTTCACTAAAAAGAAAAATTGATGTTGTGGGGGCTCAAACCATGACTGCCTCCTATTTAGCCGACGTCTCTACCGCTACGCTGCTGCTTCTTGGCTTACATTGCATATTTAGATGTTATATGCTTTACCACTGACTGCTAACTGTGGCTGAGCGACAGGCATGCCCATGCAAAGGAACGCACTCACGGGCAAACATCTTTAAAACTTATAAAAATAAATATAACATGTTCATTTTTACATTTTATGTTTATAGTCTGTGGGGGCATGTGTTGTGTTGTGTTTATTGACATTTGCGCGGACTCTGTCGTGGGGGTTTACTTTCGGGACTGTTACTCTTCTGGGGGCGTGTCTGTTTGCAGGGCTCGTCCTACGGACACACCCCCTACTTTCTTACACGGACCGTGTTAGCCTTGGGTGTGAGTCAGCATGCCCTCATGAATATGCATGGAATGCTGATGTCACACCGTTTAACTGTAGCCTCCGTGTAAGCCTTGTAACTCTTACATGGAGGCTTCGTGAATCCTGCACAGAATTTTTAACAAGTGGATATGATTATGAACAAGTGTTAGAGTTAAGTGACAAATCTATAAAGGAGAGGAATATGTCACTTCAACCTATTTTTACATCAACAGATGAACAGAATAGGCTTATGGTGAACAACGTATCAGGAACAGAAAAAGTTAGATATGTTACAACTTATAATGTTAGAACTCATTCAGTAAAACAGATTATAGAAAAGAATTAGTTGATTCTAATGGCCTCACCTGATGTTAGGAATGCTTTAGCTTCAAGACCATATTTCTCATATAAAAATTTGAGTAACTTGAAGAGTAAATTGTTCTACAAGGGTTTTAACTGTAAATCTATACCACAGATGGAAATGAGATTTGGTACGTTTAATTGTATGGATTCTACATTTTATGGTGATATATTAGGTAAAGGCAGTGAAATTTTTCAACACCCCACTACTAGTATGAATTATATTTTTAAGGTGACAGCAAATTGTACTAGTGTTAATGATTTGGCCACTTGCGTTAAATGTCCTTCATTTTATGTGGGTAAAACCACAAGAAATTTAAAAGAACGTATTATAGAACATAAGTCGGATATACAGAGAAAAAATGAAAAAAATGCGCTAAGTAAGCATATTTTGAACACTGACAGCAGTCATAGGTTTAAATTTAGAGTTATAGATGTAGTTTATAAATCTGCTGGGGGGGTGACTTGAACAATTTATTAGAGATTAAGGAGTATGGGTGGATACTAAGATTAGCTGCAGGTGCTCCAATACTGCTGTAATCTTGAAACCTATTCTAGTAAAACTGCAACATAGTAGAGTTTAAATTTTTAAAATTATTTTATACTGGTTAAATAGTTTTTTATGTGTATAATGTTTTGACTATCACATGATTGGCTGGCTGTAGTCATGTAGTAGAGTCAGTTCCTATTTAAATTTTAATGATTTGATGCTAATTGTTTTTAGTATTGAAGAAGGGCGTAGACCCAAAAGCTTTGCTTTGTGAATAAAGAAGTTTTTTTGACGTTGGACTTTTTTTCTGAATTATATATACCTTCCAGTTTTATAGGAAGAACTTTGATTTATTTCCTCAATATGTACAAAGCTTATGATACAGTATCCAACCAAATCATGCTCAACAAGCTAGCTACTTACCACCTCAGTGTAACATCCCTTACTTGGGTTCAAAGCTATCTGTCCAACAGGCAGCAGTCAACTAGAGGGATAACAAACTGTCTTCCTCCACCCAGTTCTGTGGGAATACCACAAGGCTCTAACCTCAGACACCTGCTCTTTATCATATTTACAAATGAACTTAATTCCTACAACCAGCTAGCCACTATCATTCAGTATGCCGATGATGCATCTCCCTCACTTCAAGAACTACAAGTAAAAACACAAGAATCTCTTCAAGACATAGAAAACTATCTATTCAATGATAAACTAATTCTCACCCTGAATAAAACTAAGCATATGGTCTTCTGTAACAATAGAACTAAAATTAACCAAAACTTTATCTCTAGCTAATCTTCAATGGTACAAGAATTGAACCACTCAGTCAAACTAAACTCCTTGGTGTGACAATAGACGAATGCCTAAAATTCAACAAACATATAGCAATCACAATCAAAAAAGTCCACATTAAACTTGGCTCATTACATAGAGCCAAACCTTTCTTAACTAATGATGCCAGACTTGCTACAGCCAGATTCCACCTGCTTTCCACCCTCCTTTACTGCTCGCCATTCTTTACCAATCTATGTAAGACTGACTTAAACAACCTTGAGAGCTGTTATAACAAAATAGCCAAGTTTGTGGTTAACCAGCCCCAGAAACCCCACCACTGTACTGCACTGCACCAACTCAACTGGCTTGAACTCTCAACCAACTCTCCATTGCACATATCCCCAAACCTGATCACTGCCCTGCTCTCGCCAACATAGTTGAACCTAATACCAACCCCTGGTCCCTAAGATCATCAGACAAACTACTCCTAAAAGTAAAAGAGTCTAAAAACTACTATGGTAACAGTCTCTACTCTAATAAAATAACCAAATCCTGGAACCTTCCACCCCACCAAATAATCAATAACCCTGACAATCACAAACTCAAATTACTCCTAAAAGAACACCTTTCCAATCATTGCCTGTGCTCCTGCACTCACCCAGGCTACCCCTCTAACCTGATAGGCACACATTGTAACATCTCATAACTCCCACGTTTATACTTCATCGCTATTATTCTAACTCACACATGATATCTTACTTATATTATACTCCTACCTGTACTTAGAAAAGGGTATTATTATCTTATAATTTCATATTGCTAGGCTCAGTGAAATGTATTCAGGTATGTAACTTGGTTATCTTTTTATATGGAAAATGAATTTTTCACCATCATGTATGTAAGTAACTTGCTTATGTTTTTATATTTCCTATACTCATTAAAAATGTTTTGACCACTCTCATATATGTTGCTTGCTAATATTTTTATCATCACTATGTTATTGTCAATTACTTGTCATGGAGCTTTTCTCCCGGGTCTTTGCTGAAAATGGCTCCCTGGTCCAGTTGGATACTACCTGCTAAACAAATATAAATAAATAAATACATGAAAGTTTCCATAAATTAAGCCCTCCTGTATGGTGTACATGACCATTATTGAGTGATTAAGATATAATTTGTCTGTGCATGCATTCACAGCTTCTGTTCAAAGAGATAAGTACAATATTCCTTACAAATTTTTATAACAATTAGTACAAATAATGTTTTGATAACAAATGATTCAGAATGTGGGATGTTTATTAATTTATTTATACTGATAAGACTTGGAGTTTGTTTTCATGCTATACCAGTGGAATTATTCCCTCCATGAATTTCACAAAACTAGCAAAGCTCTTCATATTGGAAAGGTTTCACTCACAACATGCATCAAGTGTTCTGCATCTCTTTCTCACTTTGTGAAAGATACTCAACATCATTTTAATGATATTGAACAAGAAACACAAAACAGACTGGCTGATGTAGGCTACAAGTGTTTGAAGAAAAGGACACTGAGAAGTAACAAATCAATGATGGTGCTGCTCTTGATGCTGATGAAGAGCTTTCTCCGAGGGAACATTTTTGTGAAAAGTCCTTATTCCTGTAATGGATGCTCTTAAAAGAATCTTGATGAGGTCACCACTGTTTACAGTGATGCTTCTATCACATGTTCATCTTTACTTCGTTAGATGTTTCAGAGAAATATTGTGTGAAGGTACAGAACTTCGAAAAATGATTATTCAAAAGCTATTAATATTTGCCTTACCTGGGAGCTAAAGTGCTTTCATCCTTATATGAGAAAAACAGTATTCAGAAAAATTAAATATGTCCCACCAAGACCTGTATGAGTCATCTTTTGAAACGGTATTCATTTAGCTTTTCATGTTGAAGCAATACTGTGGTTTTATTCTTGTTAATGATCAGAAATTGTTCATGGGAAAGATCATGTTTATGAATAAAGATAACTAAAAATGAGCCCCGAGCAACAATGATATATAACAAGCTGTTTGCCTTAGTACAAAGTGAACAACTGTGTGTTTTATCTTTTTAGAACATAATCTGTGACTTTTTTAGTAAAATACAAGAAAGAAAATGCAAACATGTTTCTTGTGTTTTGTCAGTGTTGATTATTGTACAGTTTACAAGTTAAATATCTTCTACTAATTGCAGGTTTACAGCAATACTTTATGTCTATGAATTTAAAAGTTCAGTCAGGTTGCATAACATCTTGCTGAAGGTAGTTTCAGCAGATACAAAGAAATCAGATGCAGTTTGCCTAAACCATTTTCATCGACAGTGGAGACTGCATTTGTCTCCACTGTTGTGAACCTTGTAGTTTGTATATATAATTCTGGGGTATGGAGGCAGTGTCCCCTCACATGGGAGCACAGAGCAGCATACCAACCTGCAAAAAATAAATTAATATTCACCGAAGATGGTTTCGGTGAACTGTAGTTTATTTCTTTACATTTGCAGAAATTGCCTTTGATGAATCAATGTGAATCTGTTTGTTCACAAACAATGAATTTACTTTATTATTTCCTATTGATAAAAGGCCTTGAAACTGTACTCATTTAAAGGCATATTTTTAAGTTTCTAATGGAGGAACTCATCATGTTATTTATGCATACTGACAGAATTCTAGCCAAATTCATCTGTTACACAGCCTTATTCTGTGCTGCCACTTGTCAAATAGGACCTCCATACCAATAGCATACCTGGGACAATGGCCTTAAAGCACTGGAGTTTAAGAAGTATTGCATTCAACTTTAACCTAGGATTCCTAAGTTAATGTTTGTGAAAATAAGTGATGGGCTGGAGGATTCAACATACTGCACCTTAATGGATTTCAACATGTTTCAAATGGATAGTGATTCTTTTTCAAACTGGAATGTAAACTGTACAATGTAGTACATAGGAACTAATGTGCTCTGGATAACTTTAAGATGTGATCTTTAAATAGTATATGTATTCTTTGCCTTAATGTTGCTCTCTCTCTCTCTCTCTCGCTCTCTCTCTCTCTGTCCTACTTTCTCTGGGGCATTGTTGTGATTAGCTAAGAACTATATATGGTACTCTGTGACTGGGTACAGTTTCACTTACCCTGCTCCCTTGCACAGTGCCTGAGAGATAGAGACAAAGAAGGAAGAAAGGGGTGATGAAGAAAAGTAGATAGAGGAGTAGAAAGGAAACATATAAAAATGTCTCCAAAATCAATCAAAGAGGTCTCACTGTGAGCAGCCTAAGAAAATAGGACTGTAGCTCAGGAGAATAACTGGCTCAGAGCTGTGTGGTGGTTATGAAACCGTTCTCAATGTCAGGGGCAAAAGGGAATAAACTTAAGGAAGGGATAATGAGGGAGACTGCTACAAAGGCATGTAGTGACACTGAAGTGAGAGACGAGGAGACACTAATGCACTTGACAACTTTATATTTGCTGCCAGGAATATCCACAAATTGATGCTGGCAGTGGTGCACTCTATGCATACATTAATGGAGGGTTGTACACAATGTATGTAAACACTGACATTAACAATATGCATACATTAATGGAGGGGTGTATACGATATATGTAAACACTGACACTGACATTATGCATAAATTAATGGAGGGTTGTACATGATGTATGGAAACATGGACATTAACATTATGCATACATTCAAGAGTGTTGTACATGATGTATGTAAATACAGATATTAACACTATTCATACATTCACGGAGGATCACACACGATGTATTTAAACTCTGACATTAACACTATGCATACATTAATGGAGGGTTGTACATGTATGTAAACACTGACATTAACACTATGCATACATTAATGGAGGGTTGTACACGATGTATACAAACACTGACATTAACACTATGCGTACATTCATGGAGGGTTGTACATGAAGATGCATAGTGTGACACTGCCAGCCCAGCTATCTGGAATTTTGTAACTAATGATATGTCATTGTGAATATTGATATGATTCATATACTTGTCTCACAAATTTAAGAGAACTATATGTTATGTGTATATTAAACTACTGGTGCAGAAGTGTGTGCTGAACTGTATGTTATGTACTTGGCTTCAAGAATGTAATGACAGTGTATCCTACTGGAAAAGAACAGACATTTATGTAAACTATATACCTGTGCAAATGTATATTTTAATAGTAGAAGTTGGAATATACAGGGTAAACTTGCAAAACTTCAAGAAAATAAGTTGAAATTGTTTAAGACTGTGCTATAAAAGTTAGTTAATGCAAGGAGACAGGATGTCAAGGGCTAGAGGATTTTCTATTGTCTTGAAACAAAAATAATTACTAGGTTTAAAATGTAAAAGTGTTTAACTGTTTTACGACTTCCAGTTCTCACAAACGTCTGAGAGATATGTACTTCTCACAGAGTGGTACTAAAATTTTAAGTTTCTGTTAGCCTGGGAACTGAAGGCAGCTGACAAAGAGTGATGTCATCCAAAGATGACCCAGCAGTAATGTTTGATAGTAATTTAAGAACTCTCTCAGAGAAAGACTTGTCATTTTGTGTTTGGTTTTGGACCTGATAAGAACATCCACTCATCTGCAATTGCCTTGCTAAAAGAATGTAACTAGGGTACAGTAATTTATTTTAGATTTATATAGAAATATAGTAAAGATTAGTTTAGATGTTTTAAGTATTTATTTGAGACTGTCCTGCAATGTTGTTTTAAAATATGTCCTGTGATTCTAAACTCTGTAGTCACTCTGCTGAGTTATTGAATATTGTCTTTTTATTATTTATTATTAAATATATTTAAACATTTTAATTGTGGCTGGTTTGTTTATATATATTTAAACTCATAGAGTACTTGTATATGTATTTGGTGACACTGTGCAGGCCACTAAATAGCCTTGGCCACACATCATTTGAATAATAGTAACATCACACAGTAGGATTGATCATCCTTTGAGAAGGGCCTTATAGTAACTGATAAAGAGCTGGTTGGTGGCAGTGATAACTACCTTTTAGTCTGGGCAGAAGGGGGCATAGCTAGAAAACCTGTGCCAGCCTTTCCCAGGAGAGTGTATGTGTGTGTTTGTATATAAATCAAATCTCAAAGTGTGTGTGTCAGCTACTTGGGCAGGAACATGAAGCACTGGTTGGACAGTGAGGGTGTTGCATGTTTTGGCTGGACCACTCAGCTGAGATCTTAACCCTATAGCTGTTCTAGTGGGGAGTCTTATTGGGGATCTGAAGAGAGAGAGAGAGAGAGAGAGAGAGAGAGAGAGAGAGAGAGAGAGATAGAGAGAAAAAACCCAGCCCAGACTGACTGTGATGTCTGTGTGCTCAAAAGGGAAATTGTACCTTACTGTGTGTGTACTTGTCATTCTCTCAATGTGTACGTTCCTCACTGGTGCTACTGGTGATGACTGAGGCTCCTTGGTTACTGGGCTAGTGCAGGGGCATCACATATTAATTGTTTGGTAGTGATGGGATATCCACATCACGTATTAATTAGTTGATTGTGGTGAGATAGACACATCACATATTAATTGGCTTGTAGTGGTGTGGTTATTGAATTCCTGTAGCCTGTGTACAGTGGTCACTGAAGGTGCTTGTACTCTCAATCAGCCATGCAATGAACATTCAGAGTTTATATCACAATTGTTTTATTTTTTGTTAGCTTAGTTAGTCGGGGAGAGTGGTCAAGCATGTCAGCAGAGGAGTATGGCAAGCTGACAAGGAGCCAGTTGCAGCTTTAGTCACAGCTGCATCACAGGAGAGCAACCAGGAGGACAATCAGACTGGCCTTGTAGATGTACAACTCTCAGAAAATAGACAGCTCAACCTTTCCACAGAGGACTTAAAAATCCATCTGTAGTTAAAGAGACTTGAGTTGGAGGCCAAGCATTTGGAAATAGAAGCAGCAGAAAGACAGAGACATTTGGAGGCTAAGGAAAATGAGAAACTGCAATGTCTAAAGGCTGAGGAAAATGAGAAACTGTGACTTCTGCAGGATGAGTAGAATGAGAGGCAGAGGCAATATGAAAAGGAGATGCTCACTCTTCGTCAGAGTCATTAGGTAATAGGGAAGGGAGTAACTGAACCCCAGAAGCATCAAAGGTCAGTACATTTTTTCCACAATTTACAGAGGGGGATACATTTGATAGTTTCATTCATATGTCTGAGAGGGTATGTAAACAGTATAATGTTGACCAAGGGCTCTGGGTATGGTTCCTGACCCCTTATTTCATGGGAAAGCTGTAACTGTTATCTCCAAATTGTCTGATACTGATTGTTTAAATTATAATGTTGTAAAGAACTGTTTGCTAGAATGTTTTAGGTTAACACCTGAAGCTTATAGGAAAAAAGTTTAATGAGCATAGACGCAAGGCAGATGAAAGTGTGTGTGAGTATGTTGCTGAACTAAGTACTTATTTTCTTAGGTGGGTGAGTGGATGTCAGATCCCCACTTTTGAAAGGATGGCAGACATTTTCATGAGGGAAAAAGCCTTTAGCAGTTTCCCTGAGGATATGAGAATCTGGTTAGCTGACAGACAATGCACTACTGCAGATGAGTTGAGCAAGAGCAGAGACCTATACCTAGCAAGTAAGGCATCACTGCACAGGAAAGGGACACCGAGTGCTACTCATGGGTCTAAGGGAACCCAAGGTGGGTAACCCAGACTGCCCCAACAGAGTCCGCCAGTAGCAGGGGAAACCATTAGTCCAGGTACATGTCCAGGATCAAGGGGTAAATGTTTTAAATGCAACCAGTGGGGCTATGTAGCATATAGATGTCCATGGAGGTAAGGTGGTGAACAAAAGGTAGAAGAGCCAGTAAGTGGGAATGACAAAATTCCAGAAGTAGGTTGTCTCGAGACAACAAGGGTACCAAACTACCACAAGAAATTATATCCTATCTTAGTGAATGGGAAAGAGGCCAGGCTAAGAGGGACACAGCCTCTGAACTAACCGTTATGAAGCCTGCAATGGTTACAGAACAGCACTACTTGCTAGGGCACTCTACGCCAATCAGAGCTTTAGGAGGGACCCCTTTCCAAATACTTTTGCTTAGGGTTCACCTTGACTGGGAGACTGGAAAAGAAAGCAAGCAAGTAGATGTGTTTGAGGATATCCCTGCAGATATCCTTATAGGGAATGATTCTAATAATGCAGCACCATGTGTTCATGCTGTTATATGCAATCAGGCTTGGAGACAAGCATGTGGGTCTGGTAGCCTAGGGGAGAACCAGACAGACTGCACACTTGCAGCCAGGACTGGTGAGGTGGTTACTTCAAAGAGGAAGCTACCCTGCTGTAGCAATGAGACTGAAGGAGAACCACAGCTGCTTGTGGGTACTGATGTTCCTCCTGGACAGAGTGACTGCAAGGACAGCAGTGGGTAGTAGTAGTACCCAGGCTGACAGTGAGGCACCACTGTCAGAGGATACCAGACTTCCTCTGGAAGGGGAGCTGGGAGGGTTACAAAGAGAGAGTTGAAACAGGCTCAGATCTCAGACCCCGAATTTCAAGGCATGAGGGCGGTTGCTAGTGAAGCACCTGATTCTCAAGGGAAGGGGGAATCTGTAGACTGGAACAAAGGGTTACTGTAGTGAGAGTGGACCCCTGAGGGATGGTAGATGGTGAGAGAATACAGCAGTTGGTAGTACCCAGAACCTACTGTATGGCACTTCCAGCCATAGCCCATGATATTCCCTTTGCAAGTCATATGGGCATAAAACATACAAAGAGACATATTATGCAGAACTATTGGCCTGGGATTTCCGAAGATGTAACAGGGTACTGTACGACCTGTGAGCAGTGCTAAAAGGTAGGTAAGGCAGGAAACAAGGTGAAAGCTCCTTTAGTGTCTTTGCCTGTGATTGAGGAGCCATTTCAGAGGGTAGCTATGGATATTGTGGGGCCTCTGCGTACCCCAAGTTCCACAGGGAAAAAGAATATCCTAGTGGTAGTAGATTATGCTACCAGATACCCAGAGGCAGAGGCTCTGTCCTCCATTGAGGCAGAAAAGGTGGCAAATGCTTTATTAGAGATTTTTAGCAGGGTTGGTTTCCCAAAAGAAATACTAACTGGTAGAGGTGCCATTTTATGTCAGTCAGACCTGCTGGCTTGTCTGTGGAAGCACTGTGGGGTGAAGCACCTAAAGACTACCCCTACAATCCCCAGACTAATGGTCTTGTTGAAAGGTTAAACTTTACACTCAACACAATTCTACAGGCATTTTCAGACCAGCTTAAGTGGGAGTGGGACAAATATTTGCCCAATCTGTTTGCTTACAGAGAGGTTTCCCAGAAATCCACAAGTTTTTCACCCATTGAGTTGTTGTATGGGCATAGGGTGAGGGGACCTCTAGATTTGATTTGAGATGAATGGGAGGGTGAGTGTGAATCCCACAAGGAGTCATTTGTGGCATATGTCCTAAACATCAGGAAAAGGCTCAGGGAACTCATGAGCTTGGCCTAGGAGAACCTGGCAGAAGCACAACAGCAAAAAAAGGTCTGGTATGACAGGAATGCTCTAGCTAGATGGTATGCTGTAGGGCAGCAGGTAATGGTTCTCATTCCTGTCAGATGCAACAAGCTGCAGGCAACCTGGGAGGGACCCTACGAGGTGGTAAGGAAGGTCAGCCATCTTAACTACATGGTAGAACTGCTAGGCAGGAGGCTGGGGCACAAATTGTACCATGGTAACATGATGAAACCTTACCATGATAGGAAGGACCTTGTGCTGAGTATTTTCAGTGGATTGTAAGAGGAGTCTGAGGGGGATCTGGTTACTGATCTCCTCAGTGAGACTCGGATTGCCACCTCACTGGAAGGGGTAGCAATGTCCCTAAGTTCGAGAAATCTGAGCAGTGTTACAGCAGTTTTAGGACATGTTCACTGGGAAACCAGGATGCACACACCTGGTGCAGCACCACGTGCATAAAGGACTCCAAAGGCCTATTATGCAGGTGCTTTATAGGGAGCCTGAGAGAGTCAGAAAGACTCTGAGGGAGGAGATATGGGAAATACTGGAACTAAAGGTAACTCAGGAGTCCAGCAATCTGTGCCTCCTCAGTGGTGCCAGTACCAAATAAAGATGGCAGTACCAGGTTCTGTGTGAAATGCAGGAAATTAATTAGTCACACAGAGTCAGATGCTTACCCTATGCCTAGGACAGATGAAGCCATAGAGCAGCTGGGTGGGGCTAAGTATCTTACCACCACTGATCTTACCAAGGGTTATTGGCAGGTGCCCTTGACTACAACCACAACGAATACCAAACCACAGAACCAGTAAGCCAGTGATGGATCGTGAAGCAGATCCAACAACGATTTTACTGAAACAAATAACAAAGGTTAAGCACTTTCTTCCCTCAAGTAATAGGGGACTTCCTCAGAACAAATGTAAGGTCCTCAAACCCAGCATTAAATAAAAATAAATCAACCAATTGCTCAATTATCTACATAATTACATAAATTTTAAAATAATTTTAAAGAAAAACACACTAATATACATTCAAAAGTTGAATTGAACATTGCAATACAATGGTAATAAATATGTATATACAAGTAAACATACTTAAAAATGCATATTAAAAATACAGATTGATAAATGTATGTGTGTATATGCGTATATGTTTAAAAAATATATGTATATTAAAAGTTAACAATTGGGATATTTTGCAGTTTGACAGCAATGTGGCACAAAAAGTAGGTCCCAAACCCAAAGTCATTTTTAAGAAGGATAGAACATTTAAGAATTTATTGGAAGCACCCATATATACAAGCGCAAGTGGGTACAATAGACCAATAGGTAATTTTAAATGTGACCGATGTAAATTTTGCCCCCATATTTTGGAGACAGGGGAAAATTTGGATTGAACAGAAAATTCCTAAGTATTAATGGACATTTTAATTGTGGTTCTGTGAATGTTTTTTATGTCGCTAAATGTTCACATTGTCCTATATTTTTTGTAGGAAAAACAGCTCGGTTATTCAAGAATAGGATTTGTAAATTTCATCATCATCTTTCGGCTTTTCCCATTAGGGGTCACCACAGTGGATCATCTTTTTCCATTTCTTCCTATCCTCTGCATCTTGCTCTGTCACACCAACCGCCTACATGTCCTCTCTCACCACGTCCATAAACCTTATCTTAGGCCTTCCTCTTTTCCTCTTACCTGGCAGCTCCATCCTTAGCATCTTTTTCCCAATATACCCATCATCCCTCCTCAACACATGTCCAAACCAACGCAATCTCGTCTCTCTTGCTTTGTCTTCCAACTGTCCAACATGAGCTGACCCTCTAATATACTGATTCCTAATCCTATCCATCCTAGTCACACCAAGTGCAAATCTTAACATCTTTAACTCTGCCACATCCAGCTCTGACTCCTGCCTTTTTGTCAATGCCACTGTCTCCAATCCATATAACATAGCTTGTCTCACTACCCGCTTGTAGACCTTCCCTTTCACTCTTACTGGTACCCGTCTATCACAAATCACTCCTGACACTCTTCTCCACCCATTTCACCCTGCCTGTACTCTCTTCTTCACCTCTCTTCCACATTCACCATTACTCTGAACTGTTGATCCCAAGTACTTAAACTCATCCACCTTTACCAACTCTACTCCCTGCAGCCTCACCATTCCTCTTCCCTCCCTCTCATTTACACATATATTCTGTCTTAGCCCTGCTGACCTTCATTCCTCTGCTCTCTAGAGCATATCTTCACCTCTCCAGAGTCTCCTCAACCTGATTCCTACTCTCACTACAGATCACAATGTCATCTGCAAACATCATAGTCCACGGGGCCTCCTGTCTGATCTCATCTGTCAACCTGTCCATCACCACTGCAAATAAGAAAGGACTCAGAGCTGATCCTTGATGTAATCCCACCTCCACCTTAAACGGATCTGTCACTCCCACTGCAGTCCTCACCACTGTCACACTACCCTCGTACATATCCTGTACCACTCTTACATACTTCTCTGCCACTCCCGACTTCCTCATACAATACCACAACTCTTCTCTAGGCACCCTGTCATATGCTTTCTCCAAGTCTACAAAGACACGATGTAACTCCTTCTGACCTTCTCTGTATTTCTCCAATAACACTCTCAGAGCAAACATTGCATCTGTAGTGCTCTTTCCTGGCATGAAACCATACTGCTGATCACTAATCATCACCTCCCTTCTTAACCTAGCTTCTACTACTCTTTCCCATAACTTCAAGCTGTGACTGATCAATTTTATCCCTCTGTAGTTACTGCAGCTCTGCACATCTGGGGATGCACAATCCAGTGCATTTCTTTGTGCCGGTCCCAAGCCCGGATAAATGGGGAGAGTTGCATCAGGAAGGGCATCTGGCATAAAACCTCTGCCAAAAATTACTGATGTGGAAGATTTGTGAACATTTATTAGACATAAAACATGGAAAATCCACAAATGCATCAGCAAGACACATATGTAAGTATAAAAATCATGAATTTTGTTTTTTTGTAATCCAACAATTAATTAAGGACCCACAGGGTCATGTATTAGATGCACATTTATAATTATGTGAGCTGAGATGGCAAATGAGGCTTAATGCCGCCTGTTATCCTGGTATTAATGAAGCCATCAGTATTTCTAGTGTTCTTAAGCTCAAAATCATATTGGGTTAATTCTTATAATTCTTATGGTTATTGATAATTTTCATAATTTTATAGTTATTTATATTTTATTTTATTAATTATCTACTATTTATTTATACTTTTATAAAATGATGTCTCATATGATTTCTTCCACGTAATGTGTGTTTACAGTTTTCTATATTTAGTTCCTTTCTAAATTTAATTTTTGCAATTAATTTTATGGTGAATAGGATTTTATTATCTCTGAATGGAATCTTCTAATATACATATATTTTTTAAACATATACGCATATATACACATACATTTATCAATCTGTATTTTTAATATGTATTTTTAAGTATGTTTACTTGTATATACATATATATTGCCATTGTATTGCAACGTTCCATTCAACTTTTGAAGTTTAGTGTGTTTTTCTTTAAAATGATTTTAAAATTAATGTAATTATGTAGATAATTGAGTAATTGGTTGATTTATGTTTATTTAAGGCTGGGTTTGAGGACCTTACATTTGTTCTGAGGAAGTCCCCTATTACCTGAGGGAAGAAAGCGATTATCCTTTGTTATTTGTTTCAATAAAATTGTTGTTGGATCTGCTTTAGATGCCCTTAACTCCCAGTCCTAAACAGAGGTCAGCCTTTGTGACTCCTTTTGGCTTGTATGAGCTCACAAAGATGCCCTTTGGGACGAAAAATACCCCAGCAACTTTCCAGAGGTTGGTAGATCACATACTCGCAGGAGCAGGAGATGTTGCCCTTGCTTACCTGGATGATACTGCCATCTACAGCCATTCCTGGCAAGAGCACCTTCAGCATGCCAGGGAGGTGCTGGGCAGACTACAGAGGGCAGGAATGACCATTAAGCCCAGTAAATGTCAGGTGGGAATGGCAGAAGTCTCCTACCTGGGATATAGAGTGGGGAGTGGTAAGATCAGACTAGAACCTGCCAAAATGGAAGCCATTCAAGCATGGCTTGCATTGGTTATCAAAAACCAGGTGAGGGCATTCTTAGGGATAGCAGGGTACTATAGAAAGTGTGTCCCCAGTTATAGTACCATAGCTGCTCCCCTCATAGAAATGACAAGGAAAAACAGGTCAGATAAGGTAGTGTGGACCCCAGCATGTCAGCAGGCATTCCAGAATCTTAAAGGAGCTTTGGGAGGACTGCCTGTGTTAGCCAGTCCAGATTGCAGCAAATAATTTGTTGTGCAGGTGGATGCCTCAAACCATGGGGTGGAGGCTGTACTCAGCTAGGTTTCCTCAGTGGGATAAAAGCAGCTAGTGGTATATCTCAGTCATAGGCTCCAACCCAGGGAGGTATGCTATGCAGCTGTAGAAAACAAATGCCTAGCCATAGTGTGGGCACTGCAGAAACTTCAACCTTATCTGTATGGAAGGAAATTCACAGTAGGTACAGACCACAATCCCTTAATGTGGCTACATCAAGCCAGCCAGCAAAATGCCAAGTTGTTAAGGTGGAGCCTAGGGTTGCAAGCATATGGTATGACAGTGCAGCACCACAGTGGGGTTAGCAATGCCAATGCAGATGAGCTCTCAAGACAGAAAATGGCATAGTGTATTTCCAGATAGGTTCACCCTCTCAAGCAACATTTATAAAGGATCACTTGAAAAACTAGCTTGAGTTTTCGGTGAAGGGAGAAATGTGATACTGCCAGCCCAGCTATCTGGAATTTTGTAAATAATCATATGTTAATGCAAGGAGACAGGATGCCTAGAGCTAGAGTTTTTTTATTGTCTTGAAACAGAAATAATTACAAGGTTTAAAATGTAAAAGTGTATAACTGTTTTACGACTTCCAGTTATAGGCAAACTTCTGAGAGATATGTACTTCTCACAAAGAAAGGCTAAAATTTTGTAAAGTTTCTGTTAGCCTGGGAACTGAAGGCAGGTGTCAAAGAGTGATGTCATCCAAAGCGGACCCAGCAGTAATGTTTAATAGTAATTTAAGAACTCTCTCAGAGAAAGACTTGGCATTTTGTGTTTGGTTTTGGACCTGGTAAGAACATCCACTCAGCTGCAATTGCCTTGCTAATAGTAACTACAAGGGTACAGTGATTTAATTTAGATAAAGTTAGGAATATAGTAACGATTAGTTTAGATGTTTTTTGTATTTATTTGAGACTGTCCTGCAATGTTGTTTTAAAATATTCCATGATTCTGATCTGTGTAGTCACTGTGCTGAGTTATTGAATGTTGTCTTGTTCTTTTATTATTTATTATTAAATATATTTAAACCTTTTAATTGCAGCTGGTTTGTTTAGAGATATTTAAGCTGTTAGAGTACTTGCATATGTATTTGGTGACACTGTACAGGGCACTCCTAAATAGCCTTGGCCTTGGTCACACTTACCATTTGGATAATAGTAACATCACACAGTAGGATTGGTCACCCTTTAGGAAGGGCCTTATAGTTGCTGATAAATAGCTGGTTGATGGCAGTGATAACTACCTGTTAGTCTGGGCAGAAGGGGGCATAGCTAATAAACCTGTGTCAGCCTCCAGGAGAGTGTGTGTGTGTGTGTGTGTGTGTGTGTGTGTGTGTGTGTGTGTGTGTGTGTGTGTGTGTGTGTGTGTGTGTGTGTGTGTGTGTGTTTGTATATAACTCAAATCTCAAAGTGTGTGTGTCAGCTACTTGGGCATGGACATGAAGCACTGGTTAGACAGAGAGGGTGCTGAAGGTTTTGGCTTGACAGCTCAGATGAGATCCTAACCCTATAGCTGTGCCAGTGGGTAGACTTATTGGGGATCTGGAGAGAGAGAAACCATCACCAGACTGACTGTGATCTCTGTGTGCTATTAAAGGAAATTGTACTTTAATGTGTATGTACTTGTCATCCTCCAAAAGTGTACATCCCTCACTGCTGCTAGTGGTGAGGACTGATGCTCCTTGATTACTGGGCCAGTGCAGGGGCATCACACATGCATTAATGGAGTGGTGTCCACGATGTATGTAAACACTGACATTAAAACTATGCATACATTAATTGAGGGTTGTACATAATGTATGTAAACATGGACATTAACACTGTGCATACATTAATGGGTGTTGTACATGTATGTAAACACTGACATTAACACTATACATACTTTAATGGATGTTTGTACACATATATATAAACACTGACATTAACTTTATGCATACATTAATGGAGGGTTGTACACAATGTATGTAAACACTGACATTAACACTATGCATACATTAATGGAGGGTTGTACACAATGTATGTAAACACTGACATTAACACTATTCATACATTAATGGAGGATTGTATATGCATACATTAAAATAGGGTTGTACACGATGTATTTAAACACTGACATTAACAATATGCATGCATTAATGGAGGGTTGTACACGATGTATGTAAACACTGACATTAACAGTATGCATACTTTAATGGATGTTTGTACATGATATATATATATATATATATATATATATATATATATATATAGATAGATATATATAAAAACACTGACATTAACTTCATGCATACTTTAATGGAGGATTGTGCACGATGTATGTAAACACTGACATTAGCAATATGCATACATTAATGAAGGGTTGTATATGCATACATTAAGGGAGGGTTGTACACAATGTATGTAAACACTGACATTAACACTATGCATACATTAATGGAGGGTTGTACATGATATATGTAAACATTGACATTAACACTATGCATACATAAATGGAGGGCTGTACACAATATATATAAACACTGACATTAACTTTATGCATACATTAATGGAGGGTTGTACATGGTGTATGTAAACAGTGACATTAACACTATGCATACATTGATGGAGGGTTGTATATGCATACATTAATGGAGGGTTGTACACGATGTATGTAAACACTGACATTAACAATATGCATACATTAATGGAGGGTTGTATATGCATACATTAATGGAGGGTTGTATACAATGCATGTAAGAGATGACATTATCGAACACGAGAAAGTTGAAGACACATGTATTTACTTTATTGTGTAAAACTGCCAGTAAATATAATCCATCCATAAGTATCTGTTGTGATAAGCCTGATTGATTATACAACAATCCAAAAAAAAAAGTTGATGCTGTAACTATTGTGATAATAACAATGAACACAGACACAAATATTTATATTTGACAAGGTGATAGTGATGCTTCTTATGCTCTCTTAAGTGGTTGTATAGAAAAGACTGACATATTAAAGTTTTTTTTTAATGAGCACAGTAGCTCTCTCTCTCTCTCTCTCTCTCTCTCTATATATATATATATATATATATTTAGTATACATTACAAGCAAGTCATGGCCTATGAGGGGTTTTCTATGTCTATAGTCTGGGTCAGGGACAGGGGATATTTCAAGCTGTGTTTAGAAATGCTATGCTTTTTGTACAGAAATTGCTACAGATGTCAAACCCATACCTTAGGGATGCTGCTAGAAACATTGTCGGAGATGTAGTTGGGAATGTGGTGACCACTCATATAGTGTCTGCAGAATCACCACCATTAAACTAACTAGACAGGCCTGGCTTAATTGTTTTCAGAAAACCTAGTAAGGGGAGATGAATAGAAAAATAACTTTAGGTTCAAGTGGACTTTTTTAAAAGTCTGTATGCTCGAAAGTAAAAAAAAAAAAAAAATGAAAGACAGTTGTGAAATACAGATTCAGAGAGAAAAAACACCTGAAATACCTGCAATAAACTTCCTATAGAGTAAGTGTTTATGTCTGTGTGTCTATGTGTTTGGGTGTTGGAGTGTATGTATTTATAGGTACAGTATATGTGTGTGTGTGTGTGTGTGTGTGTGTGTGTGTGTGTGTGTGTGTGTGTGTGTGTGTGTGTGTGTGTGTGTGTGTGTGTGTGTGTGTGTAGATATATTTATATATATAATTATTTTTATAAAACTATATTTATAACTGTATATACTTCTCTATCCTCTCCTATCTTCTCCAACCTCCATTCTACCCTGGCAACAAAACTAGAGCAAAACTATAACCAATAGCCACAATATACTTTCAACAAGCCATACTGTGTTGCCCTCAGGCAATTATATTGGCTTGCCCTACCTTACCCCCTCACCTCCTCTCAATTTAGTTTGCACAAAGGCTAGTCTTTTAGCCTGAAGAATGCCATGCCCTGCCTTATGTGGTGTACTACAATGCCACTCCACTAATAGAGCTCTCCAGTCTAATGACAAATATCTCCTCTCCATTCATGAGTCTCAAAACAATGCAGGAAATGCTCTTTACGCCAATTGTGGATACTTACCCAAAACAACAGTAAATTACAGCATACCAGCTAAAACCCACCACCCCGAACTATATATACCAATTCTGGGATTGCTCTACAATGGAGAAAGGGCATAATTACCCCCATTGAACAAGTGTTTACTTGCCTTGGGAATACTTATGCGAGTTGTGATTTTGGGTTTCGTCCTTCTTGTCTCCATCTTTCTGTTTTCGGTATTATGGCTTTTCAGGATATAGAAGTAGACCCATATATATATATATATATATATATATATATATATATATATTTATAAGGGTCCACTTCTTAATTTCAAAATTACAAAATCCTGAAGTTCAATGTATTGAACTTACAATGCAGAGATCTTGTAATGTCCAAATAAAAAAAAAGAAAAAAAAAGAAAAACACATCAAAAACATGTTTTTGCACTGGGGCAAGCCCCCCTGCACCCCCTGAATGGGGGCTGTCCCCACCAAACCCCCTACAACTTAAATATACTAACTCTGAGATCACTCTATAGTGTAGAGAATAGTAATGCAGATCGCTATACAGTGCGGAACAGGAACATTACTGTTCTCTGCAGATCGATCTCATAGATCGATCTTGGAGTTAGTATATTTAAGTTGCAAGAGGTGTGGGGGGTGTGCAAAAACATGTTTTTGATGTGTTTTTCTTTTTCTTTTTCTTTTTTCTTAATTTCAAGATTGCAAGTTCTCTGGATTGTAAGTCTGATATATTGAACTTCGGGATTTTGTAATTTCAAAATTAAGAAGTGGATCCATATATATATATATATATATATATATAGATATAGATATATAAATAAGTAATTACTTGCTTTCTGGAGTACGACTTCTTAAATTGAATACAGGTGCTTTTTCAAATTTATATTTAAAAGTGATTATCTGTTTTTAGATATAAGCAGATATTTTCAACTGCACCTTAGCACAGTGATGGACACCTATGGTAAACAATGTTCTACTGTAATGTTTAAAAATGTATAACATGTTTATCTAATTCCTTACTAGTAACAGTGTTATGGTTTGAATATCTTGTTGTTGCATTTGTTGGTCATAGGGACCTAAATTATTATTTATTTATGTATTTATTTTGCTTGCAACTGTTTTAGGGCATAAATTATTCCTCTGGGGCCATAAGCTTCCATTTTCCTAGTTTATGATTCTGGCACTCTGAGCAGGCCAATTACGCAGATATAGCTTTTAGGTCACCTCTTAAAAAGAGGTAGTTTTATATAGTGATCTTACTCAGTTAACAAAAAATGTTCTTGTCATAAAAGGGTAATAAAAGGAAAGACACCATCCTTTGTACTATACTTAGTACCAACTCAAATGAAAGTTGCTGTGGCAGGGTTTATTGGACTGACTAAATTGCTGCATGGTTAGAAGACAAATTGGCTAAGGGTGACTTAACCAGGCATTCTCCATGGATCAGCATTAAGCCAGCAATCAACAGGATCATTTGGGAAATAAATGCAAATTGAGGGTTTACTCAACAAGTAATTTAAAGCCTATTAAGGAATCACATTATCCATAAATTCATCTTCTTTAGGACTTCATCAAAGGTGTGACTCTCAACGAATGAAAACAATGTCTCCAGTGATTGCTGTCATACCAGTTACTGAGAGCTACTCCTTTTTTGATAATGTAGCAGTTTTCTTCCTTTTCCCAAGTATTAGTGGTCATGAGGGTTTAGTTGCAATTGTTATTCTATTTAATCCATTTGCATCATTGTACTAACTCTCAGACAGTAACAGGTAGTTACTGCTCATTGCTGGAGACACTGATGATGATAATAATAACAAAAAAAGGCCTCTGTGAAAGACTGTATAAATAACACTGTACTACTGCCAAGGCAACGTGAGTGAATGCAGAACAAGTGACCAGGCTTGTATTCAGTGGAGGGTCTTATATCTCTGATCATAAAATCCTACACTATGCTTTCCTTTGAGAATGGCAGTGGATAAAGAAAATTTTCCTGTGTAGATTCAGATTCTCTCATAATAATAATAACTGACCCCTAGTGTTCAAACAAAGGTATTTGCTGGATTTTAAGGTCATGTTGCAAAAACACTAAATTTGTTTGTGCTTAAATGCTGGTTCACTGTTTTATTACATGGGTAAGTGTTGACAGCTGTATAATGTTCATGAGGGATTGGATATCTGACTCTTTCCTCTAGCAAAATGTGCTGATAATACCTCTTGTGGTTGAGTTATTGCAGCTTTAACTGGAAATAGATGGATGTAGTGGCATTTAGGCCAAAATCCTGGTAGAATGAATGTTTGTTTTTGTCAAAACAGCTTTTTTTCTAAAGTAATGAGTATCAATTTATTCTATTTGGATGTCTGCTGTCCTTTTCTAAAACATGGAATTTAAAATCTGTCTGTGTCACAACAATTTAGGATTTGTCTGATCCCCTTTGCTCACACAGTAGGAGAAACAACAAGACCAGTGTGGTCATTTTCCTTGTGAATCTTTGGGCAAAAGAAAACAGTGAAACCCAAGAGGATTTGTCTCTGTTTATAGTGAAGCTATCGTGTGACATTTATTCTAATTGTTTGTGATGTTAATGGTCAATTTATTAATGAAAAGCTGATTTTCTTAAATGCAGTATTGTTTCCTGAAATAATTCTCACTTTGTTGAAGGTAGTTTGTTTCATTGTGTGGATGTTAAGGCTGCTGGTGAGTGCTATGGCTTTTCCATTTTTCTCAGTTCAGCTTAAATCAATTTAGTTTCATTCATCAAGGTTAATGTCTTAAAGATTCCCTGTTAGAAGGTAAGAGTACTTGTGATCTTTTTCTGCTATCTTTTTTAGTTGGTGATTGGCTCCAATATTTTATCAAAAAAGTCAGGCCTGTAACCCGTGTTAATGATACTGGTTTCCAAAAGGTATGTATTAGCAAAGATTATATGATATATAATATCTGTCAGTGCTGAGTGCCAGAGATTCTATAACATTGGACTTTAAGTGGAAAGGATGTATGCTCAGTGTGTGCAGACAAGGTATCTAGATGAGTTTACAAAATAGGCCTTTTCCAAGGGGTTCCTTGTGTTTACCTTTTAAGAGATAAAACATATAAAAAATGAAGGACAGGAATCTGTTTAGTTCCAACTTCACCACCAAGAGTATTGAGGGGGAAAAAAAAAACAGAAAAACTAGTGGTCTTAAAACTTCATAGATGAGCTCAGTCACAATAAATTGCAAAAAATTATGAAACCCAGGTACTGTTCCAAAGCAACACGACTTTATTTGTTGACCATTAATAGGCTGGTTTAAAATTAAACAATATGTATATTTTCACACCTATTTCTAAGTATATAAAAGCTGATATGTTTAACATTGTTAAAATGTTTCTGATTTTTTTTGAGGATTACTTTTCTGTGACAAATATTTTATTTTGTGATTTTTTAAGAGGTCGTACCTAGGAAGGGAAATTTGTTTCACTAATATGGAATGTAAATTTTATAAAAAATGGTGGCATTATTTAGGTGGAAAAAGATTGGAATCATGACCAGAAGATGTTATCAGTAAAGCTATTGTACATTGTAATGTGCTGTGGAAATTCAGAACTTAAAATGTGATGCTGAAAGGCTTTCCAGTGGATAAGCCCAGTGTGACATCTGGCTAATATCCCACCGGACTGCCACCAATAAATGTGATGTTCTTCCTCTTAAAACCAGGTTCAGTAATAATAGGTTCATAGGTTCATAGGTTCATACTAGGCTATCTGCCCTGGGGCAATTATAAGCCTAGCCCGATTCTGTATCTTACGCCACCCCTTGATTTGAGTATACTGTGCCCTCTTTAAGGATTAGTTTACTGTGCCTCTGTCTAATAGTGACACGGGAGTAATCCCTGGGACAAACCTACGATCCCCCATCCACTTATCGAGATTCTTCTTGAAGAGATTCAGTGAGGTGCTCTGCCTCACATGAACTGGAATTCTATTCCAGAGCAAAGGGAGCCTCTGGGTTATGAACCTGTCCCTCTAGCAAGTTCTATTTATTTCTGTGCTGAGGTTCAAGTCCCTCGAGCATGTGGCTCTAAGGGATTTAGATTTACTGAGGTGGAGCATGTCCATTAATTCTGGATTTGACATAGCTTTGTATGTCAGGCATAGATTGCCTCGAAGTAGGTGGTATGCAACTGAGTAGAGCTGGAGTTTTTTTAACCGAGCAGCATATGGCATCCGTTTGAGACCCTTGATCCTCTTGATGAGATACTTTTGGGGTCTTTCTAATTGCTGCAGGTGTCGGGTAAGGTACATCCCAAAAGGGGCATTGTATTCTATGATGGGCCTGATGAGGGATGAATAAAGGGGCATGATTACCTCTCTTGATCTAGATGTGAAACCCTTCGTGATGAGATGGGCTATGTAGAAGGTCTTTCTAACCACTTTGGCAATGTGGTTTTCAAAGGAGAGATTGCTATCAACTTGGGCCCCCAGGTCCCTAATAACTTTCTCTGTACTTAATGGGTTTCCACCTATGTGGTAATTTGTGGGCACATTGTTTTTGCCAAAGGGTATGACTATACATTTTTTGGCATTTAGCTTTAAACCATGGCGCTGGCACCAGTTATCTGTCTCTGTGAGACCTTTTTGAAGGATGTTTGTGTCAGCTGGAGAGTTGATTATGGCGCCCTGTTTGCAGTCGTCTGCGAACTTGGTGAGCCATAGTCCTCCCACGTTTGCTTGTACCTCGGAAAAGTATATACCGAACAAGAGTGGTCCCAGGACAGAACCCTGTGGGACGCCACCTGTGACCAGTTTCGAGTCTGACATGGCTCCAGCAACTCTCACTCTGTGGGTTCTGTCTTTGAGCCAGTTTGCGACCCATGTTGTGACATAGGGGTTTATATTTAAGCTGGATAGCTTATCTATGATGCCTGAGTGGGGTATTGTGTCAAATGCCTTTGCAAGGTCCAGATAGGCTGTGTGGACTACCTTCCCTTCATCTATGGCTTTGGTGACTGTTTCAAAGAAGTCAACCAGGTTCAAAAGGCAGGCTCTGCCCTTGACAAAGCCGAACTGGGTAGGATCTAGTGTCTGTAGGTCCCCAATGTCTTTGTTTATGAGCTCCATGATGATCCTCTCCATAGCCTTGCAGAATAAGCTAGTCAGGCTTATGGGGCGATAGTTTCCAGGGTCCGTAGAGGCTTCACCTTTGTGGAATGGGTCCACTGTTGCTGTACGCCATTCTGTGTGGCACATATCCTGTAGTGAGGCTGAGATTGTATAGCTGTTTTATTTGAGGGATTAGTTCCTCTTGTAGTTCATGTAGGACGCAACCTGGGATGCCATCTGGTCCCATGGAAGCAGTGTTTTTTGCTTTGGAGAGGGCAGCCTTCACCTGAGGATCTGAGATGTTTGGGAGGCAGCCCTCTGCTGGGATAGATACTTGCTCTTTTGGGGGGGAGGGGGTGGAGAAGTTTGCACTGAACCTGTCTGCCAGGATATTGGCGATGTCTGTGGGTTCAGGGTATTTTTTGTCATTTAGAATCAACTCAGAACAAGTCTGGGAGTTGCATCCCAGGTTTCTAACATAACTGAAAAAAGCCTTACGATTGTCTTTGGTGTCCTGTGCAATTTTTCTCTCGAAGCTGGCCTTGGAGGACTTTATGAGGGATCGTAATTTTTTGCTAGTACTGATCAGAGATGCCTTCCCTATTAGGGATTTTGCTCTATCATGTAGTAGCTTCCTCCTTCTGTTGTACAGTTTATTTATGGCAGGGGTCCACCAGACTGGACGCCTGCCTTTGGATGATTGGGTCTTGGTTTTGTTTGGGATAGCATGATCCATGCATTCCTGGAGATGTCCGTAGAATGCATTTATATATGATTCTGCAGTTTGGGCTGTAGTTTCCACTGGCCCTGGGGCCTTGAAGGATTCCACTTCGGTTTTGAGAAGTGCGAAGTTTGCTTTTGAGAAGTTTTTCACTGTGGTTTTCTGGGCTGGGGGTGGGGTCGGGATATGGACATCCAGTGAAATTAATTTATGGTCTGATCTTACCAATGAGGGATATACTTCTGGTGTGGAGCATAGAGTCCCCATGTTGGTAATGATCAGGTCTAGTATGTTGTCCCCTCTTGTGGGAGTGGTGACTAGTTGTTCCATAGCATTTGAGTTTATAATTTCCAGGAATCTTTGGGCTAAGGTGCTGGGGCTTGAGTAGTGCTTCCAGTCAATGTTTGGGTAGTTGAAGTCACCCAATATAATGGTGTTCGGAGAGATCTTCATGTTCTCCAATGTTTTCAGGAAAGCCGAATGGGATTCCTTTCATTGAGAGGGTGGTCTGTAGGATGCTATAAACTGAAAAGCAGTCTTGCCCACTGTTAGTTGCACATGGATGGTCTCCGATACTTCGTGCAATGCCACTAACCTGGTGGTGTGGATATCCTTGATAAATATGGAAACTCCCCCTCCTTTTGTGGCTCAGTCCGGGTTTTGGGGCCGAAAAGCATGATATGAGGTATAGCCTGGTAGTGCTGGGGTGCTCTCTGGAGCCTTGAACCAGGTTTCTGTCACTGCACAGATATCGATGTTCCCCATACTGAGGAGAGCTTCGAGTGCGTGCATCTTGAGGTTAAGACTTCTGGCATTTAGCAGCATTACCCTTAGTTTCTTGTTCCTTGTGCTGTCTATGGGGGTGGGTTTGACTTTTGAGCCTTGCCTAAAAAGGCACTATGGGGTGGCAAGAGCCTTTGCCAATATCCGAAAGCCCAGTGGTGACAGGTGCAAGCCGTCCCTAGCGAAGCAACGTGGCTTGTCGAGCATGTCATCCCAGGCTGACAGACACTGGATCCCCTTTGAATGACACCAAAATTTTAGCCAATTGTTAAAATCGATCATTTTGTCTTTGTACTGTGGCATCATTCTAGGTGAGGGTAAGATGCTGCTCAAGGTCAGGGTCATACCAGCCTGGGCTACATGATCAGAGAGCTCCTCTATGTCTCTTTTCATGTAGTCCAGGGAGGTACATCTCAGGTCATTCACACCAGCATGTACAATGACTGAGTCATATTTGTATTTGCTTTGGAGTGACCTGAGTACTTGCGTTATGTGTCGGATCCTAGCACCCGACAGGCCGCTCACTGTGACCTTCTCTTTATTCAGCCTGGTGAGCGGGACGTCAGTGTGTCTGACAATAGAGTCACCTATAACAAGAGTATCAGGTGTGTTATTCAGCCTTAAGGGCTGTGGCTGCTTGGCAAACTGACTTTGTGGGTTATGTGTTGTGTGTGTTTTGTTTTGAGGTAGCGTTTGCTTGGATGTCTGCTTTGGAGGTCTCTGTTGCTTAGGTAGATTTTTATTTAGAACCTCAGAGTATGTTTTTGTATATTTATGTGTTTGGTTCGCTGATGTGGTGGGACTATGTGATACTGGAATTGTGTTGTGTGAGGTTACCTTCTCCTCCTGACTGGTTACACCAGTTTTGAGATGAGAGAGCTCAGCCTCCAGTTTGGCTAAATAGTTGCATCTCTCACATATATTTGAACCTGTTTGGAGGAGGAGAGGGTTGTCCGTGTACATGAGACAGTTGTAACATTGCCTCAAAATTCTCAGATTCACCAGCTGGACTGGAGAGGAAACCATTGACTGACCTTTGGACATGCTAGAGTAATAGGGAAACTGAATTTAAGACGGACCAATAGAGGACAGGGTAATCGTAGAGAGTATAAGAGTAAGTAGTGCTTATGGTTTAATAGTGCTAACTTGTAGGATTACTTAATTGGACCAGTGAAGGGCCTTAGAATGAGAATATGGTGTTTAAGGATAGTGGGAGGGTGGCCTAATGGTTAGGGCATTTGCCTTATAAACACAAGGTGCAGGGTTTGAGTCTCACAAGAGATAATTGGCTAGGCTTAAAATGGCTCATAAGGGCAGTTAGCTTGGTACTAACATATGAATCACAGCTGCAGCCCATTGATTTCAATGGGCTACTTCATTGCTTCAAGACCATCATTAATGTACAACTCTAAACTGTTTCAATGTTGCAATTCTACTTTAAATTGAGAGATAGAGGAGTTCTAAGGGAAAAAGTGAAGAGCAGACTTTGTGGAGCCAGGAATAGTTTAAACCCAATTAGGCGGCGCTGCCCGCTGTTGCGCTATGCTCAAAAATGCGCAAAACCTCTCAAAAGAGTGTTTTAAGAGAGGAAGATGAAGGAGTTTTGGAATTGACCCAGAATGGCCAATAAAACTACAGTTTCAAGTCAGTTACCACTCCCACAGGGGCAGGCAGTCTGCTCAATGTTTTTCACTGCCACTGATCAACAGAGAGACTCTCCTTTAGCCCAAGCAAAAAATGGCCTCACAGAAACTTACAAACAGTTCAAGAACAGCAAGCCTGTAACTGAACTTTTTTAAATTTCAGAAAAGTGGGACAAAAGCAAGATTCTTTTTGTTTTTTTGTTTTTTCAGAGATAGCAGAGGTTAACAAGTATCAACAAGTTATAACAGTGCAGTAAATGACCCCACACAAGAGCGCTAGGCCAAAGACAGATAAAATGCAAGTTTTGAGAAAAAAATGATTTTAAAAATAAGTGCAAACAGGAAATTCAGTAAACAGCTGTAGGTTGTGCTCTAAATACAGTTACTAATGCAGAAATCAAATTTAACAAGCCAGAAAATGCTCAAAATAGGCGGCTATGCAGAAAAACTTAGCAAATAAACAGAGAAAAAATACTTAAAGTCTCAAAAGTGGCTCCTTTCTTCTCTCAGCATTTTCTCCTCTTGGTGGGTGCTTCACCAACAGCCAACAAGCCTGAAAAGATGCCAAAACCACGAGGCAACCAGGTTTTAAGAGAGGAAGATGAAGGAGTTTTGGAATTGACCCAGAATGGCCAATAAAATTACAGTTTCAAGTCAGTAACCACTCCCACAGGGGCAGCCAGGCTGCTCAATGTTTTTCACTGCCACTGATCAACAGAGAGACTTTCCTTTAGCCCAACCAAAAAATGGCCTCACAGAAACTTACAAACAGTTCAAGAACAGCAAGCCTGTAACTGAACTTTTTTAAATTTCAGAAAAGTGGGACAAAAGCAAGATTCTTTTTGTTTTTTTGTTTTTTCAGAGATAGCAGAGGTTAACAAGTATCAACAAGTTATAACAGTGCAGTAAATGACCCCACACAAGAGTGCTAGGCCAAAGACAGATAAAATGCAAGTTTTGAGAAAAAAAACAATTTTAAAAATAAGTGCAAACAGGAAATTCAGTAAACAGCTGTATGTTGTGCTCTAAATACAGTTACTAATGCAGAAATCAAATTTAACAAGCCAGGAAAATGCTCAAAATAGGTGGCTATGCAGAAAAACTTAGCAAATAAACAGAGGAAGAATACTTAAAGTCTCAAAAGTGGCTCCTTTCTTCTCTCAGCGTTTTCTCCTCTTCGTGAGTGCTTCACCAACAGCCAACAAGCCTGAAAGGATGCCAAAACCACGAGTCAACCAGGTTTTAAGAGAGGAAGATGAAGGAGTTTTTGAATTGACCCAGAATGGCCAATAAATCTACAGTTTCAAGTCAGTAACCACTCCCACAGGGGCAGGCAGGCTGCTCAATGTTTTTCACTGCCACTGATCAACAGAGAGACTTTCCTTTAGCCCAAGCAAAAAATGGCCTCACAGAAACTTACAAACAGTTCAAGAACAGCAAGCCTGTAACTGAACTTTTTTAAATCTCAGAAAAGTGGGAAAAAAGCAAGATTTTTTTTTGTTTTTGTTTTTTCAGAGATAGCAGAGGTTAACAAGAATCAAACAGTTATAACTGTGCAGTAAATGACCCCACACAAGAGTGCTAGGCCAAAGACAGATAAAATGCAAGTTTAATTAAATAGCCTCAATCCTCACTACTGACTCCCATGTGGGAGTGGCATGAAAAACTCCAGAGCACACAAGTATAAAATTCCATAATTTCCCCTTAAGAGCACAACAGGAACATGCTATATTACCTGAGACTGGACTATATATCTCTGTCCACCCCAAATGTAATCCCTTATTTTACACTTTATAGTATTGTTCCAGTTTAAGACCTCTGACTCACTCACACTCAAAATAAATTCAAATCTCGCACACTCAAACATTTATGGGAAGCCTGACACAGATTTACAGCTGTGTCCCCTCCCCACTACAAATGGTAAACACTGCCACCAGAGTCAGACAGGTCTACATGCTCTTCAAAGGGTGATCAATTATTAAAAATTACATATCAAAATAAATGCTAACTATGACCAGAAGCAGCCAGCCATTTGAGATGACCTGTGGAGTATCAAACAGGTATAAGCATTCTCTAATCTCTAAAGAATACATTGATTGTCCAGCCACAATATAAAGTAATGAAAAACATTTAATAATAAGTAAAATAATTACAAACTATAAGATAGAAGTCCATTGTCTTAGAAACACACTATCTGAATAATTAAACTTTCCAAATCTAAATGGATAATACTGACCTTGATCTAATATGAAACATAACAGCAAGGCAAAGGCAAGCTTACAGTTTTTGGTGAGTTCTTTTTCCTGGGTATCCACTAACTGCAACTCTTCACTAATGTCTCAGCAATGTAGTTGTCTCTTTTATACTTTTATATAGTCCAGGTTAACAGTCTTAACTGTCTTAGTAAAAAAATAAAACTAACAAAAACAAAACATTCAGCTGTTTGTAAAAGCCCTTTTTCCTGTCAATCAGCTGTTCAAATAACACCTAGCAACTAGTGACATCACCTACTGTTCAGCTGATTCTCCATAGATAGTTTGTACTTTAGAATATCCCTAACAAACATCTGCAATTACAAACAGATCAGAACACTGACAGATTCTTTAAATATTTTGTATAAACAGGGAGATATTCAACTCATTTACATTTTCACAATTAGACATGCTGGCATACAATACAAGTTAATCTGAGAATATACACAAATCTCCTGCCAGACATGCTAACACAGATGACAGCATTTTCATTTTCTTCACATAGACCTGCGGTGGTGGTGCTGCGGTAACGTTGTCACCTCACAGTAAGACGCTGTCTGGTTCGATTCTCAGCTAGAGTGTCTTCTGCGTGGAGACATGCGTGAATGGGCGTACCTTCGTTGAAGGTTGTGCATCAGGCCTGGCAAGCCAGTACGTAAAAATCAACTTCCAATCATTAGCGGACCGGAGTTCCGCTGTGGTGACTCCTAACTGGGAAAAGCTGAAAGACACAAACAAACAGCATTAGCAAAATGAGTGTCATGTCTTCCGCAGTAGCAAAACCATTCAAAATTTTGTATACCTTCGGCCCAAACTTGAAGCATATGTTTTAATAGAAAGTTCAATGGGTGTAGATGTTGTTGATGCTTATTCAAACTTAGAAATTCTTCTGTTCTTTTGTGTGCCTCCACCCATACATGTCATACTTTAATAATTTCTATTAATTCCATTAAATCCTTCTCCAATTTACATTTAATTAGTAACTAGAGTGAGCACACAAGAGGGGGTTTCTACTTTTTTTTGTGACCAGCACTTTAGCAATAAGGATTTATGTTCTAATACAGTTGCTGGCAAACAAGTACATTAAGGGGTTTAATGAGATTCACCAGCTTTCTGGTGCAGAAGAAAAAAAATGTGAATTGCTTTTGTGACACAACTTCGATTAGTGTCTCAGGTGCGTATAGGATCAAGACTGTTAATTATGGGAGTGACAGTCTGCTGGTGGCAAACCAGTTTTGGGTGAGAGGAGGTTCTGGCTCTCTGAGTGTCACCTAAAGTGAGGACTATGCATTTTACTCATGGCAGCTGAGACTCCAGAGCAGGCACTGCCCTGAACCTGACTGAGCATGCAGCCAGAAACATGCATATTCCTCATGATTGGCAGAAGTGTCAGAGCTCAGATAATCCACAGTAAAGGATAGGAGATCTAGGTAGAAATGAGAGTTCACCTATTCTGGCAGTCATTTTCACTCCCTAACACCTTCCTCTTGCCTCCCCAGGGAATCGCTTGGCGAATTAGGTCATCAAGCTAGAGAGTGAATTGATCAAACGGCTCTTACTATTTCTATAGAAATCCTGGAACTTGCCTCCAATAGTAGAAAACACAGGCCAGTTTGCTGAAAGAAGGGGAGCCACTGGTCAGGACCCAGTGGACAATAAGAAAACAGAAAATTTTCATGACAAACACATAAAGCAACAAGGCATTCAGGCCTCAATACAGGCTACCTTAGCTAAGGTATGATTGAAAATATTTGTTCTTATTCTAAATATAGGCCATTACAGTTTCTTATGTTTCAAAAGTATACTGCCTGTACAGAGCAAATGCTCCTATCAAACCAGCCAAACACAAAAGTAAAAAATATATCAAAAGTTGTAGGAGCGAACCACAGTAGACAAACCACCAGTTCATATAAAGTCCTCAGAACATCAAAAGTCCCAGTATTCAAAAACAAATATTGCATAGACGAACCAAGACTCGTTCAGTTCAAGGACAACTTTTAATGAAGTAAAAATGAATACAGGTTAGCACTTTCACCTTACGGCTTCTTCAGACCTATTAACATCCCAAAACATCTCACAACTTAAATCTAAAAGTTGGCAGGAAACCCACCTACTCTTAAAGTGGCAAAACAAAAAACAATACGAATAAACCACAAAAATCTCATGTCAATAAAATGCATAGAAAACATGTAAACCAATACAAAATATATACATATGTTTTAAAGCACTTACATACAATACGAATAAACCACAAAAATCTCATGTCAATAAAATGCATAGAAAACATGTAAACCAATGCAAAATATATATATATATATATATATATATATATATATATATATATATATATATATATATATATATATATATATGTTTAAAAGCACTTACATATGTGGAACATCAATGGATGTATAAACTCAAAAGTGCATGACTATCTATAAAAAATAATAAAAAATAATAAAAATATGTATATAAGGTATACATCTATACATATACATACACATATACATATATAGACATATATATATATATATATATATATATATATATATATATATACATACATATATATATATATATATATATATATATATAATGTATATATATATATAAAAGCAGCCCTAGACATATGCATATATACTAATAAAGAGTGTATGAGTATTTACATATACATATATATATATATATATATATATATATATATATATATATATATTCTCACTATACAATAATAAAGAATGAAAATGTATAGCGAAAATATATCTAAAATATATCTAAAACCAACGTCAAGTATGTCAGGTGCTAAAGATATATAAGATATTTCTATAATATATATTTCAAGTTCTCAATCTCCTCATTTTGAGGAAAGGTTTAATCGAAACTTTCCCATTGAGACCAGGATGTGAATCAGATCTCAGTCTCATGATCCATGTGGCTTCTCTAGCTTCAGTGTATGTCCTAATATCACCCCCTCTAAACCCTATATTAATCTTCTCAGTAACCTTAGATCTAAATGTATGGGATGCTCCATACTCTGTCACATGTTTTGCTAGGGCATTAACCCCTGAAGCTATCCTGATGTTATACATATGCTCACGCATTCTATCTCTTAAACTCCTATTGGTCTTCCCTATATAGAATGCGTGGCATGCTACACAACATGCCAAGTAAACCACATCCGTAGACATACAATTCGCTCTTACCCTAAAAGTATATGATTTCAAATTAATGGGGTGTATAAAAAAGGGATCAGAGTCAATCAAATGGGAAAAATTGCAGTGGTCGCAAGCAACTGTGCCATAAGATGGCGTCATCTCTCCTCTTGACGTCACTTTGTGATAACAGAGAAGCCTTTTAAGATTTTTTTTATTCTTATATATAAACCTTGGGGCTGCCCCCACAACTTCCTTAACTTCTGGGTCAACTGATAGAATATCCCAATGGGTTCTAACAACATCCTTAATACGACCCACATCCTTGGTATAGAAAATGGGACATGTCACATAATCACATTTCTTAGCTTTTGACAGCGGCAAGTGTCCAACATCACTATCTGTACCCATATGACTAGAAAATGGGAAATATATGTATGTAAATACTCATATGCTCTTTATTAGTATATATGCATATGTCTAGGGCTGCTTTTATATATATATATATATATATATATATATATATATATATATATATAGATGTATACCTTATATACATATTTTTATTATTTTTTATAGATAGTCATGCACTTTTGAGTTTATACATCCATTGATGTTCCACATATGTAAGTGCTTTTAAACAAAATAATGGGTATAGTTCCCCATACTAAAGGGGTGGCGTAAGCCACAAAACTATGGGCTAGGCTTGTAAATGCCCTCGGGCAGATAGCCTAGTATGAACCTATGAATCTATGAACCTATATATATATATTTTGTATTGGTTTTTCATGTTTTCTATGCATTTTATTGACATGAGATTTTTGTGGTTTATTCGTATTGTTTTTTTGTGTTGGCACTTTAAGAGTAATTGTGTTTCCTGCCAACTTTTAGATTTAAATTGTGAGATGTTTTGGGATGTTAATAGGTCTGAAGAAGCCGTAAGGTGAATGCGCTAACCTGTATTTGTTTTTACTTCATTAAAAGTTGTCCTTGAACTGAACGAGTCTTGGTTCATCTATGCAATATTCGTTTTTGAATACTGGGACTTTTGATGTTCTGAGGACTTTATATGAACTGGTGGTTTGTCTACTGTGGTTCGCTCCTACAACTTTTGATATATTTTTTACATCATAGACTTAGTATGCAGTTTATATATTTTAACATACCACATGAGCGGACAGGTTATCCGCTGTGGCGACCCCTAACTGGGAAAAGCCGAAAGAATAATAATAATAAGAAGAAGACTTATGAATACAAGGGAAAACATCATCTCTTTCAGTTTTGGTGGTTGGCAGACTAATGAGGCAGAAGATGACTGATAGTACAAATTATCTTTAAGCATGTACTGTCAGCCTGTAATAACAGTCCCATGCAGAGTTCACTGCTATAATTGATTCCAATAGATGCTCAGAAATGGTGGTGGAGGAACCATTTTGGTGTGAAAATTTTAAATGTACACGCTGAACCTTAAGTCATGACTCATTGATTAATTAAGGGCAGGTTATCTCTTATGAAATGTTTTGCTTATTATGCTGTGGCCCTTTGGCTGATATTGGTTGGTGTTCACCTCAATCACAACACAGTATGGGTCAAGGAATTGTTTCAGGGAATTGGGGTGAAATATATGCAGTTAGCAAGCAGGCTCTATAAAAATATGAGACTTATTGAGTAACAGAAATATGATCCTTTGAGAAGTTCTTGGGAAACACTGTTTCAGGAATGTATTAACCAAAATGGTTGGGCAGCTGAGGAAAACTTTCATGGAGGTATCAGTTTAAATAGTTTATAGTCTTACAAAACTATCTTCAGAATATCCAGGAGTTTCATGATTTCGCAGAAGATATCAGCCTGAACCTGACTTTGGGCATGCTTGGTATTGTCCTGTTTCAAGCACAACCTTCAGTTTTTGTGTTATAAGACTTTAACTAACAAGAATTCAACTAATAAGTATGGTATTTGTCTTAGCTGGGGATGGTTAAAATGTCATAAGAAGCCTTTTTATACTTATTTATGTTAATAGCTAAGAATGTACTGATGGGAGTGTAAAAAACAGTTATGTCATTAGTAATAGTGGCAATCATTTATTTTATGCTGGAAGCATGTTATTCGGAGAGGATCCTGGGGTTGTTGGATATTCCAGATATTATTTATTTATTTATTTATTTATTTACATCTGTTAACCGGGAGTGTCCGACTGGATGTAGGTCCATTTTCAGCGGAGGCCCAGGAAGAAAAGCTCTACAGTTAAAATAAACAGACAGTAGTTACATTGGATTACATAGCGATTAACAATTTAACATAGCAATTACCTACAACATATTTACAGATGAAGAACATAGTACATCAGTAGACAACTAGAATCTTTATCTGTGAAGTACATAACAGACATTAACAAATGTTACAATACGATGTTCCTGCGGTATGATAAGTACTAGGCTTATGAGCATCTGAGCTTGCTATAATCAAGGTAGTTAGTGTAGTGGAAAGAAAGGCAGTGGTTGGATGGGGTGGGTGATATTAAGAGTGGGAGTTGCAAGGGCATAGCCAGCATGTTTTTAGGTACGCTTTTAGTAAAGTTTTGAAGTGGGTGCATGATGGTATGGAGGTAATTGTGGGTGGGAGGGAGTTCCATAATTTGGCTATGGTGCAAGAGAATAGTGCTTCACCAACAGAGTTATTGGCTTTAGTGATCTGCAAGTGATTTTTGTTGCTGGATCTTAGTGGTCTGGTGGTACGATAGGGTTGGAGTAGATTCTGGAGGGATGGGACATTTAGTGGATGGTTTACTAGTTTGTGGGTAAGTGCGAGTTGATACCATTGAAGGAGGTGAGGGAGTTCAAGCCAGCCCAGTTCAGCAAGTGAGAGACAGTGATGACTACGGTAGGATGCCCCTGTGGCGAACTTGGTGATTTTGTTGTAGCAGGTCTCTAGCTTGTTTAGATCGCATTGCCTTAGGTTGGTATATATTGGAGAGGCATAAAGTAGGGTGGAGATAAGGTGGGAATTTGCTATTGAAATCACTGCTGCTTTGGTGAGAAGTTGCTTATTTCTGTATAATGCTCCTAGTTTTTTTGTGGACTTTTTTATGGTCATGGATATGTTAATGTCAAATTTTAGTTTATTGTCTATTTCCACTCTTAGCAATTTGGTGTGTTCAGTTGGGTATATAGTGGTGTTGTCTTTTGCTGTGATGTTAAAGTAAGAGTTGTTTTGAGTTTGTTTGGTGGGTTGGAAGATGAGTAGTTTAGTTTTGTTTGTATTGAGTATTAATTGGACATTGGATAACCAAGTTTCAACAGAGGAAAAGGCTTCCTGTGTGATGTTTTGCAGTTTGGTTAGGGACTGGGCTGAGCAGATGATGGTTGAGTCATCTGCGTATTGTATGAGTGTGCCATGTTTGGTGGGAGAGGCTAGATTATTGGTGAAAACAGAGAAGAGTAGTGGTCCAAGGATGGATCCTTGGGGAACCCCTATGGTGACAGGTAGTTGGGGAGATATGTCATTCTGCCATACAGCGGATTGTTGATAGTCAGACAGGTAACTCTGAAACCAGTTGGTGACTGATTGAGAGAAGGATAGGTTATTGAGGACAGAGATAAGTTGTTTGTGTGGGACCATGTCAAATGCTTTAGATAGGTCTAGGAAAGTAGCAGATGAGAGATAGCCATTGTTTTTATGCTGAACGATAGTGTTAGTAAAGGAGAGTAAGGCAGTGGTGGTGCTATGGTTTGGTTGGAAACCATGCTGAGTATTGGAAAGGAGGTTGTTAGTAAGGAGGTAGTCTGAGACCTGAGATTGTATGCATCTCTCTAGTATTTTGGAGAGTGGAGAGAGAATAGCTATGGGGTGGTAAATGATTAGTTCTGTGGAGGGGAATTATATGTGAAACTTTCCACGGTGTGGGAACGTAACTTTCTGACAGAGATCGGTTAATCAAGATGGATACTGGGTAGGCCAGAGCATCAGCTGTGATTTGTAGGTATTCACTTGGGAAGTTGTCTGTTGCTAATTTGGTGTGCTTAAGTTTAGTTAAGAGTTTTTTTATGTTGGAGGTAGGTAGAGTAGAAAAAGAGAAGGCAGTGGGGAGATTACTAGTTGAAAGTGTCGGTTGGAGGGGGGGGTTGTGTTGTTTAGCTAGTGATAGTATGGTTTGTGTGAAGTGTGTGTTGAATGAGGTGGCAATATTTTCTGAGGAGTGAGGGATGTTAGGAGGAGGGGTACTGACTTTACCTGGGTGGAGGATGGAGTTTATGGATGACCAGAATTGTTTGGGGCTGTGTTGTGAGGAGTCTAGGGCAGACTGGTAGTATTGGAATTTGTCCTGTTTTATTACCTTTTTGACTCTATTGTGTAGTTCTAGGAATTTATCTCTAGTTGAGAGGGTTTTGGTTTTGTGCCTGTGCTCCCAGGCTTTATCCCTGTTTTTCATTTCTGACTTAGTGGTTTTCTTTAGCCATGGGGAGGGCTGTGCTTTGGTTCTGAAAAGTCTTCTGGGGGCATAGTCATTAAGGATGCTCAGTAAGGTAGTATTAAAAAATTCATCTGCGTCATCAAGACTGAGGTACTTTAGAGGATGCCAGTTACATTCTTTGAGGGATGAGATGAATGTGAGTGGGTTAAAGTTTAGTTTTTTACGTATTTGACGGTAGATGACAGGTTTATCTTGGTATAGGTATTTTTTTAGTAGGAATGTTGGGGAGTGATCACTGAGGCTATTGGATAAGCAGCCTGTTATATATGACTGGGGGCTCTTACTGACTAGTATCCAATCCAGGGTAGTGTGCTTGCTGGAGTTTCTAGTTATCCTGGTTGGCGACTGGACTAGTTGGGTGAAGCCATGAAGGTTTACATGATGGGTTGGATGGTTGCCAGAACAGGATTGCCAGTCAATACTGAAATCACCTAAAATTATTGTTTCTTAGGGGAGATGGTGGGTAGACCAGCTGAGGAGGTTTTCTAGTGGAGGGATGTTTTGGCCAGGTGGGAAGTAGCATCCAATTATGTTGATGGTTTTGTATTGGTTTATTTTGATGTTGGTATATATTATTTCTTTATTGCCTATTTGTGGAGCTGATGATTTTAAGATCTGGATGTTTAGATGCTGTTTAAATATTATAGCTACACCGCCTCCTTTCTTGTTTAGCCGGTCTACTCTTAGTATGCTGTAACCTGTTGGGAGTATTTGCTCACTGGTAATGTGAGGTTTTAGCCAGGTTTCTGTCAGGATAACTATATCAGGGGAGTACAAGTCTATGGTGGCATGGAGTTTATGGACTTTGTTGGATATACTTCTAATATTTAGGCATAGTAGAAGGAAGTCACTTGGCTTTCTACTGGCTGTAATATGGGAGAAGTTGTGGTTTCTAGTCTGATTATGAGGACTGGGGTTGGAGATGGTAGGGCCAGGGTTGGGGTGGATGTCTCCACTTAGGGATAGTTTTGATATGCATGAGGTTATTAGTTTTCTCAGTTTTTGAATGTGTTTCTTTATAAGGGAAACATTATGATTATGCTCTGTGGGTAATAGGTATGGTGGGAGGGTTACTATGTTAAGTTTTAGGGGTGCTTTATGTTTGAGTAATATAGTTGGTAGAATATGTGGGGGGTGCATAGGGATGGTTCTTGAGCTGGTGGGAGGGGAGCTGAGTGTGGGTGAGACATGGGTGGTGGTGTGAGTAGTAGTACAGTGGAAGTGGTTGAGTGGGGGAATGATGGAGCTTTGACAGGATGTAAAATATGCAAGGAGAGTGCATGCAGTGAGCATAGGTAAGGTATGCTTATACATGTTAGTTGAGGAGGTGTGATAGTAGTGGAAATATGGAAAAGGTAGTGTTGGGTTAGTGCTGTGGTTGGCTATTGGAAAGATGGGAGGGGTTTGTTAGTGTAATAAAGGTGGGACCACTGGGGGCGGGAGGGAATAGGGGGCAGGGTGGGGAGCGAAGCGGGTAGAGATCCCTGTTAGTTGCTCTTATGAGGGGGCTGGAAACAATCAGGTAACAGAGTTAACTGATAAATGAACATATGGTAGTGACAAGGGTCATTGTAGTTTTAAAAATGGTGCCTGCCACAGGTAATATTTATTAACTTTGAGATTGTCTTACGGTAATAAACAGGGAAGGGGGAGGGGAGAACAAGGGTGTGAGCAGGAAGTTTTTTGTACTGCTGCTAATGAGCCAAAGCAAAGACAAGTTTGTGTTTAAGAAACAATCACAATTGACCAAGGACTGCTCTGAAACTGTAAGTCATTTCCTAACCATTTCTCAGGTGGAAAAACAGGATAACCTTGTATCAGTAGGCTACTGTGGTCTCAGTTTAAATTAACAAACACACAGTATCGATCAGTTATGGATACTATTTGCTAACACAAGGGAATAAGAGAGAAAGTGGAAGATGAGTGTGTGTGTGTGTGTGTGTGTGTGTGTGTGTGTCTTTGTGTGTGTGTGGGGGGGGGGTTGCTTACAAGCCAAAGCAGAGTGCTCTCCAGGGGAAAAATGAATATTGCCTCAAACCGGTAGACACATTCTTTAGCTGTTTGCAGACAGTTCAGACCCGGACACAGATATGGATAATAATAAATAGGTGGATACCATGAGTTCTTGAGATGTCAGGATATTCTCAACACCCTTGACCCCCCCCCCCCCAGATTTAATCCAACAGGGCTATTAAAACATGTTTTTTTTTTGTTTTTGTTTTTTTACCAAAGCGTCTTTGACATGGTGGAACTTTGCAGTGTTTGCTTGTAAAAATATCATACTTACTGCACTATGGTAGTTATTCTACGGGGACTCCCAAGAGGCAGGCTGAGAGAGTCTGATTGTACGTTGTCCATGTTATTTACATTTACTTTTTTTTTTCAAAGCAAAAGTTAATCTGGCAGTTTCCTAGAGCTATTGTTCCTTTTTTATCATTAGAACTGTGAAAAAGGTATTTGTCCTCAAGCCTTGTTTCCACTGTAAGGGAACACTTGCAGACACCATGGCCAGTTTATGATTACAAAGCTTCATTTCTTTTACATATATTTAATCCAACATTTTATCATCAGTATTCTATAAAATAAGTTTATATTTCATTTTAACCCAAGTACCAGCCAAACATACTGCATGACAAGCAGCCCACTCATATCTGGGCCATCTCTTGCCAACCAAATTGCATCCACACAGTGTCTCCTTGACAAACTGACCACAGGTCATATGCTGGATTAAAGATAGATATCTTCCACATTCCTGAAGCTTGAACTGTCCCCAGAAAAGAAAGGGGGAGATGAAAAAGGGGAAAAGGCCATGCAATGCCCATGCCTCAAGGAAGAAGGGAGGAAGGGAACTGCAGACTGGTGCATTTAAGAAGGCACTGAAAGCCTGCAGAGCAGCATTCGTACAGCGAGTATACCTTTAAGCTTCTGATGCCACCTTGAGCACCAAACAAAACAAGGACAACTCAGTCTGCGCTGCAAATTTCTCATGGGATTTCATATTATGTTTGATCTTTCTTCTTACTCTGAAAAGACTGCATTACATTTCTATTTCAATTTTGTGAAGATATGTATACTACTATATGTTATCAAAAAGAAGAAGCATATGTTATAATTTTTATTTATGCTGAATAATGTGGTAATTGTGGTACATCTGTTTCAGATAACGTTTTCTAATGTATTTGATTTTCTTTATTGTTAATACATCTAATGTGATTATACATTAAACAGATGTTAGACGCAACTGTTCTCATAGAACAAATATGCACCGCTCAAATTCTTGAAGGGTGAGTAGATGCTGCAAGATGAAAATATATGTATATACATGTGTATATAGGTATAATTGGTAAGAACATACATTCAACAGGGCACACATTTTGCAGGGGGGGGGCAGTGTGTATGTACATTTGTGTGATAACTAATTTGAGCAAGTGGATAGAATGTTGAAAGCACTGTTTAATGGTGGTTTTTACTGTATTGGCCTAATTGACACTCTGACCTGTGATATTAATAGGGATGTCATTAATGGTTATATTGCCATGTTGTAAGGAATCCCTGTCTGTGTGCTCTCAGTGATATCTGTTGTAAAAGCTGTTTCTCCTTTTGTGGAGTTCATGGAACTATCCAGTTGGAGATGGGATTGCCCTTCATGTGGGGATACAGGATGATTCGTCCATGCAAAAAAAAAAAAAAAATTATCTGTAGTGTTTTGTTTTGTTTTTTACAGCTAGGATAAGATTTCCTCTATTATTTGTGAAGTCAGAGTTATTTGTTCAATGTATTGCCACTAAAGTCAACAACAAAACATTGACAATGTAAATGCCAACATATCACTACACATGCACAGAGGAATATCTTTGGGACATGCAAACAAACGAAAAAAAGACAACCGCCAACCCTGTACTAACTATATATATATATATATATATATATATATATATATATATATGTGTGTGTGTGTGTGTGTGTGTGTGTGTACTAACTCTGAGAAAGCATAGACTCCAGAGAAGGGGAATAGTCACCAATATGATGGATTGTTGATCTTGCACACCTGTCTAACATCTGCTTTGTCAAACAACATACACACACACACACACACACACACACACACACACACACACACACACACACACACACACACGCACACACACTTGCACACACACACACACACACACACACACACACACGCTCACGCGCACACATACACACACACACACAGACACACACACACACACACACACACACACACACACACACACACACACATGAACACGTCCATTCCTGCTTGATGCCAATATGGTTCTGCTAGATTAAGCAGAAAAGTCATCTTAGATTTATTCTGCTCATGTTTCAAAACTTTTACTATGTTTGGGTATTTTGAGGTCAACAGATATGTGTGCAGACCCACAATTGCAGATCTATACATGTAATCTATTTCAAGAAGGCCCATCCCTGCTTTGGAATGGGGAATATATAATCTTGGTATGCACTGATTTTTATAAATCATTTGGTGAGCATGAAGCATCCTTCTTGTTTTCCTGTCGAATCTATCCAACACATTTTGGGGCCAATCAATCACTCCAAAACTGTAAGTTAGGACAGGAAGAGCAAATTGGTTTACTGCTTGAATTTTGTTCCCACTGTCAAAGCTGTTTTTGTGATTAATTTAAGTCTTCTAATATTATTCCTTACTAAGTCTTATTCACGTTTGCTCATGTTTTATTATTGATCCTTCACCAATTCCCAAATATTTATACACTCTGTCTTGCTCAAGTTCTTTTATATCACATTCATGTCCCAAATTGATTTTTTCTTGGTGCTGCAGTTTTCCTGCTTTAAAGGTTGCTTTGGCACATTTATCAAGACCAAGTGACATTCTTATATCATCTGAAAAAGTTTTGACCACTTGCAGCTCTGCTTTCAGTTCTTCATCTGATGAACTATACAGTTTTAATTCATCCACAAAAAGAAGAAAAGAAGTATTTATACTTTGTTGTTTTCTGGGAGCCAAATTATAGCCATGACTTAATCTGTTAAGTAGACTGCTAAATGGGTTATGGGCAAGACAAAAGAACAGCGGTGAGAAAGAGTCATCCAGGAATATCCCCCTTTGAATTTTTATCCATGGAATAATAATTTGTCCTTTATCATGGCTTATCTGTAAAGAGGTTTGCCACTGTTTCATAGTCACTGTAATGTACTTGATCAGAATAGGGTGTATCTTATACATTTTTAAACACTTTTTAATCCATGAATGGGAGATACTGTCAAATACATTGTTGTAGTCTGTCCATGCCATATTCAAATTCTAATCCTTTTTACAGTTCTCCTTTATGACTTTATTTAACAACAAATAATTCTTTGCTCCATATGACTTTGTTTTACTATCCTTTTTTTCTATTGCCATAATTGAGTTTTCTTCTAAATAGCTATAAACTCTGTCAGCATCAGTTCCAGTGTATAGTTTATATGTCATCAGAAGGCCAGTTATTGGTCTATAATTTTTAGGGTAGCTTGCAGGTTCACTCTTAAGCAGGAGCATTGTTTTTTCCTGTTGTTGGCCAGGTCGGTGTCTGTTCAGGGTGTGCATATAAATAGTTCTTACTCATGGCTAAACCTTTTTTTTTCAAAGATGTTAATACTTTTAACTAGAAGTGAGGTACTGCATCTGGGTCTGAATGGAGAGATGATAAGTCAGCAAGCAAAGGAGAGTAGTATTGCTGAAAGTGAATTAATCTTCAAGTCGTGGTGAGTACCTTTATGAGATGGATCCTGTTTTTCACAAAATCTCACCAAGACAACAATGATATATTGACTGCATTTATATAGCATATATCATGAAGAGAAGTAGGTCAAAAATTAAAAAAACATAGCTGGGTTCACAAGACCCAGGATAAAAAAAAATGTGCTCAATTCTAGAAGGTGCACTGGTGCCAGGACTGGAAAAAATGACAATGTAGAATCCTGAAAATATTGAAACAGTCCTACAATGGGGCCAGGCCAGGCCCAGTGAGAGGATGCCCCCCCCCCCCCGTATTTGAAAGAAATAGTAGTCCTCAAAAATCACAACAATTGATAGGCCAAAGAAGAGCCATAAAGACGATAGAGTGGAGTATTGAGGATAAGAAAGAGATTATGTATTGTTACTGTTATGCAAAAAGCCCACAATTTCCAGATTTAAGATGTACAAAAAGATTAAGAGAGAAATCAGAGGACAGAAACATACTTCCACAGGAAAAACTATCACCAGCCTCAAATAAAAATTTGTTTTCATTAATACAACAGATTTGTGAAAAACAGTATATAGACCAGGAATCTTTGATCTGTTTGGAAAAAGAAGCATCTGATGAAGTATCAAAATATAAACAACAACACCTAGTGATTTTTGAAAAGTATAAAAAAATATAGACATGGGAAAGAAAGAGAGATTTATTATGTTGCAATATTTATGGAAAGGTGAAAGCCAAATTAATCAATGTAAAAAAAACAGTCCCAAAGATATTCGGAGAGTAAAACTGGCAAAGGCATGCAAATATGGAAAATTTCACAATAAAAATAATATCACAAAGAGAGAATGTAGAAAAGAAGATTAGTAAAGTAGAAATTAAAAAAATAGGAGTTAAAGTTATGGAGTCCCTGCGAAGTGAAGGATTTGGTGTAGAAGGTCTAACACAGGTTACATCACAGCATGATGGAACAGGTCCCTTAAGTAAGGAGAAACAGGAAGATCAGGAGACATATAAAGAAGAAATATAGACATGGGGAAAAAAAGGGATTTAACATGGTGTAATATCTATGCAAAGGAGAAAGCAAAACTAATCAATACAAAAAGAGCAGAACTAAAGATATTTGAAGAGAAATACAGGCAAAGTAATCTGGACATGGGAACCTTTACAATACAATAAAAATAAAAAGACAAAAGATGAAAAGTAGAAAAGGAGATTAGTAATGGAGAAGTTAAAGAAACAAAAACTGAGGTTATGGAGTACATGCAAAATGAAGGATTCAGTGTAGAAAATCTAATTCAGAAGGCACCTCAACAGGATAGAGCAATGGCCATCCAAATTAAGAAAAAGCTATTGCAACAGGAAACAATTGGTCAGGTGCCATATGAAGATATTTTAGAGCCTTCCACAGGAAACCAGTACAAATGTTCACTTGAAGCTGAACAGCAAAGGAAGAAACAGGAAACTGTGGAAACTCTAACACAGTCAATGTTGAGGAGTGATAGGTCAGTGAGTTCCCATATGACAGAGCAATGGATGGCACAGGATGACATTGAAGAGAATGAGCCACAAGAAGATGCTATAGAAATTTCTATAGAATGCCTGCAGGGAACGGAAAACAAAAAATGTGCCCTCAGTTTATAAGAAACTGAAATAAGAGAAGAGTTACTTGATTTAACAGAGATAGATCAACATATTACGATCAATGAAAGAAATAGACTGCAGAAGGTCAATAAATCCCCAAAAGGCAGAAGTTTGAGAAAACAAATGAAGACACTATAACAAAAGTAAACAGGATATATTACTGTGCAGCTAAATTAATAACTGATACAGTCCTACTCCAAGAACAAAGGGTATTGAGAGAAAGGAAGGGGAAAATTGAATACCATTATGGAAGTATCGAATAGAGGAAAATATAAAGCAATTAAGACAAGAAGTGTCAATGTTAGAAAAGTATAGAAGAGGGAACAGATCAACAAAAAATTCTTAGAAAGACGTGATAAAAGCAATGTGCAGTATTAGAACAGATCAGAATCTATCATGCACTATCTCAAATAACAAACTAAAAATCTCAGCACACACAGAAAAGCTTAAAAGATATGCAGATAAATATAAAGGAAAAGTACAAAAAAGGCAATTAATTGATGACCCAAAAAAGTTTTATAGAGAATCGAGAAACAAGGCAAAAGGAATTGAAAGATCACCAAGAAAAAAGAAATAGATATATTTTGGTGAAGTATTTATGAAGATCATGTGGAACATAAAAAAAAAGATGGTAAATGGATTTAAGGAGTTAAAAAAAGAATACGAAGTTTAAATGTAAAGGATATGAAATGCAATGAAATAACAGACAAAGCGATTGAAACAAAGTTAAGAAAAGCCTCTAATTGGAAAATCCATTGGATCCATTTCCCCTTTATGGCTATCATGCTGGAACTAGAATTCTTTCCCTGAGGCATCGCCATGTTTGATCCAAACGTCAACCTTTCAGATCTTGGAGTTTCCCCTTCAACTGCCAAAGTCCAGCAAGCCATTTTATTGGCTACATCTATTTCTGATAGATCTACCAACACTGCTAAGGATATGATTCTTGACCAGCTCATGAAAATCTTTTAGGAAGCTAAAACAACCTTTCCAAGTTCAACCCAGAAATGTTCATTACTACCCTATAATTTATTTACTGGAACTTCCTAAAAATCCTCCCTGTAGATTATGTTGCAAATTAATTCAGTAAAACTTTCTTGAATATCCTGAATAGACTTGCACCTGCTAGAGGAAGAGACTAAAAATGCAATGTGGCTATTCAAAAAGAGTAGATTGCTAATGCAGGATAGAGGGAAAAGCATGGAATGAATGGAAACAAATATAAAACACCACAATATCTTGAAAACTTCGGAATGTTTCATAGTTGTATTAAAAGCAAATTAATGAACAAAAAAAAATAATGTAATAACTTTCAGATTAATAGTAAACAAAACCTTAAAAATTCTGTGCAGCCATTAAAGAAATCCCACATTGCAGCCATATATTCATTCCTAACCTCTCTTCCGATAACTCATCACTTGAAACTGCAATACAGTTCAAGTATTATTTCATAGATAGTATAGCATCTGTAACCAAGGATTTCCCAACAGCGAACCTTAACCCTGGCCAGCAGCCATGTATCGCTACATCCCCTTTTACCATCAAACCTGAGCCCACATCCTATATAACAATACTCTTAAATGAACCAAAATGATGCTTTACTTCAGCTGGTGACCTTACAAGTGAATACCTTAAAATAGCATTGCCTACCCTGTCTCTATTCTTATAAATAGGTCAGTAAAGGAATCCTGCTTTCCCTCTCTCTGGAAAAAAGTCACACATTATCCCCCTACACAATGGAGGAAATTCAACAGACATCACTAACTTTAGACCTAGGGCAACCCTCCCTCTACCAAATACTTCAAAAATGTATTAAAAACAACTGCTAAACTATCTCTTGCAGGAAGTACTCCTATTACCCCAAACAACGTAGCTTCCATCCTTCCCATATTACTAACACTGCACTTTTAACCTTTATAGATACTGTCAATAAAACTAGAGAAAATGGCAAACTAGTCTCAGCCTTATTTCTAGACATGTGTAAAGCCTTCAAACACATTTCGCCACAACTAACTTCTTCTTCAGATATCCTCATCAGGTCTCTCTCAGCCCACCCTTTTATGGCTCAAAGGCTACCTACCCAATAGGTATCAGTGAGTAAAATGGCACCTTCATTTTATACCTCCCAGTCACTATCAGTGTAACACAAGGCTCTATCCTTGGTCCTCTCCTCTTTACCATTCTGATCAACAACCTACAGACATCCACACCTCAGGCCTCCCTAACACAGTTTGTAGATGATTCCACACTCATTTTCACATCTAACAATGTGGCACACCTCCAAAAATTAACTCAGGAAGCCTTAATAGCAACTGAAACATGGCTTTGTAACTCACAACTCATGATTAACCATAATTGTGTAGGGAAAACTATTCAAAAAGTAGGGTTGTTTTAGAGATCCAAATATTTTCTCACAGACACAACTAAAGCTACACGTGTCAATACTTTTCCTCTTCCCCACATTTCTTTATGGGGCTCCCATCCTTACTAGCCTTCAGGCTTCAACAAAAATCAAATAATGAAGAATGCTGTAACAAAGTTGTTAAATTTGCAGAAAATATCCCTTTCTGAACCCGCCACTGCATCACACTTAAAAGTCTAAATTGGTTAGATCCCCATCAGCTAAGATATATACAGCTTCTTACAACCTATAAAACTATCCAGAACCCATCTGCTTGTCCAGCACTAAATGACATTCTTCACAATTATGTTCACAGACAGTCATTATGATGCAATGACCAAAAACTCTGCTGGACATTGTCTGTACTTGTACCACATTTCTAGGGCATGGAATTCCTTATCTGTATCCGTCAAGTAAATATGCTCTCTCCATAGCTCTCAATTTCTTAAAGCAATACATCTGGACAAAGCCATAAATAATGGGGGGACAAAGGCCCAAAAATAAAGATAATTTTTAAATATTGCTCTTATAAACTTAGAAAGTTGCTAGGATAGCATTTTCTGAAGGGAATGGGGTCTGAAAGTCAAATGTCTGTTATCTTCTGACTTTAATCCTCAGTGTTTTGCCAAAAAAAAAAAGATTTTATGAGGAACAGACCAAAAAACATGAGGCAAATATCTGGACATTCTGTGAAAATCTGTACAGTTCAGAGGTATGCCTCCATCCCAGCCAAAAACTGGCACTGTTTTTGCTTAACACCAGGCTAAACTATATCCCTAACAGTAAGCAAATATCTGTTCATACCTCACATATCTTTACTCTCCCTTCTTCACTTACTTCCTTATGTCTATCAATTTTTCTCCCCAACTTTCTCTCTAAATATACCATAGACCTGCTTTTCTCTCACTTTTTATTGCAATTGCTGTTCGTATTATATTAATAATGTATCTTTTCTTTTTCTATAAACTGGCTAAAATTTCTTTAACTATTAAATCATTGTCATATAACTTGTATCTATTCTTAACCAATGTTTTCATATTATGTCTAATTTGGTATAATTATTTAAACTGTAGTTGTTTTTTGTATTATTTTAATGAATATAAAATTATTGTTCTTAAAATGTTTTTTAATTCTTTGGAGCTTTTCTCCATGTGCTTCCATTGAAAATGGATTCCTACCAATCACACTTTCCTGGTAATCAAATGTCGATAAATAAAATTAATACGATTAAAGATTAGTGTCAGTGGAGGATTATATGATTGCTCCTAATTTGCAATGATCAGCAAACTTGTTCAGCTAGAGGTCTTGATATTGGTCTTGACTTCAAAAAACTAAATCCTAAAAAGAAGTAGTCCCAGGACCGATTGCTGAGTGATTCCACTTGCAAATAGCCTCCTTGTAGAGGTGGACTCCCCAGTTCTAACTTACTGGGTCCTATCTAAAAGTCAGCTGGCTATCCTCTGGGTGACATAAAGGTTTATACCTAATCTCATGAGTTTGTCAACAATGCTCAAGTGGAGTATTATGACAAATGCCTTGGCCCGGTCAAGGTAGGCGGCGTGAACTATTTTGCTCTCATCCATTGCTTTTGTGACCTTCTGAAATAAGTGCACCACATTGACAAGGCATGACACGCCCTTTATAAAACTACATTTGGTTGGCTCCAGTGTTTGGAGGATTTTGAATGTTATTACTGATCATTTCCATGATAATTCTTTCCATGGCTTTGCATATGATACTAGTAAGACATATGGCTCTGTACTTTGCAGGGTCTGTAGTTGGCCCACCTTTACACAATGGGAGGACTGTTTCTGTTTTCTGTTCATGCACATCGCCCTAACTTGTGCCTGCAAATACTGGTATTTTAGGACTTTGTGCCTCTCTGTAAATAAGACACTGTAGTCACTGGGTGTAGCAGTTTCAATAACCAGTGCTACTTTTGTCTTCTTTTAATGGAATACTACATCTGGTTTTCTCACATCTATTTTTTGAACTGTTGGTAACAGAGGATACCATGTGATATAAACTTTACCATTTCCTATAATCCTTTGTAGCTTATGTTTCCACTGTTTTTCAGCTATTTCAATATTATAATGTTTGCACCCTCTCCAGTGCAACAGTCTTGCCACATTATTATGCCTTTCAGTATACAGTCCATTTGCAATTAGGAGATCACAACCAGCAATAAGATGTGTGGCTGTTTCCAATTCTGTTTTACAAAATCCTGCATTTGTCTGTTTCTCCCACATGTTCAGTGAACTTTGTAAACTAACATGTGCATAGTGCACTGTATTGTGCCACTAATATTAGGCTTTCGTGTTTTGGTTTAAATTCACCTCTCCTTAACCATTCTTACATTTGATCCTGATCAACATGAGGTTGTTCCAACTGTTTTCTGTACTTGCAGCTATACTTATGCATTTTCCAAATTTCTTGCCTTCTTATACAATCCTTCACCTTATATTTTTCTTTTGCTTTTGGCACATTCAGTTGCTGCCTGATTTTTATCTACTTCTGCTTTGATTTCCACTACCACTTAACACCAATATGCTTCTGCTAAACTAAGCAGGGGAGTCATCTTAGACTTATTCTCCTCAGGTTTCAAACCTTTCACTACATTTGGGTCTTGTGATGTCAGTAGATATGTATGCAGTCCTACAATTGCAGACCTATACATGTAATCAATTTTGAGGAGGCCCATAACTCTTTCAGAACAGGGAATGTATAGTCTTAGTATACATTGATTTTTATAAATCATTTGATGAACAATAATCCAAAAATTTGGGAGCAGATTTTTAATATTATACTAGCATAGTATTTTCAACTTGGAAATATTAATAATTATTTATGTGTGTGGAGAGAATTTAGTAATCAACTGTCTATTACTCGCATTTATTCTTATGCGTTTTTATATTTAACTGTATTACATGGAAGCATTCTTGTAAATATTGTATATAGAGTGTGGTTATTAGTGATATTAGTTAATGCTTGATTTGTGAATATATGTTATTTTTGTTCTTACTTGTGTTTGAAAATAATATAACAATAAAGATTTATTATGGAAAAAAAAATCATTTGATGAACATGAAGCATCCTTTTTGTTTTCCTGTCCAACCTATTCAACAACTTTTGGGGCTAGTCAGTTACACCAAAACTGTAATTTAGGGCAGGAATAGCAAATTGGTTTATAGCTAGGACTTTGTTCCTAGATGTCAATGCTGTTTTTAGTATTAATTTTAGTGTTCTAAAATATTCCTTACTAAGTTTTGTTTGCATTTGTTCATTTTTATTATTGATTTTTCATCAATTCCCAAATATTTAAACATTTCAGGTTCTTTTAGGTTATATTCCTGTCCCAGGCTGATGTTTTCTTGGTGCTGCAGCCTTATTGCTTTAAAGATTGCTTTTGCACATTTATCAAGACCAAATTACATTCTTATATCATCTGAAAAAGTTTTGACCACTTGCAGCTCTGTTTTCAGTTCTTCATCTGATGAACTATACTATTTTAATTCATCCACAAAAAGAAGATAAGACGTCTTTATACTTTCTTGTTTTATGGGAGCCAAATTATAGCCATAACTTAATCTGTTAAGACAGCTTAATGGGTTAAGGGCAAGACAAAAGAGCGGCGGTAACAAAGAGTCATCCTGGAATATCCCACTTTGAATTTTTATCCATTGAATAATAATTTGCCCATTATCATGGCTTAACTGTAAAGTGGTTTACCACTGTTTCATAGTCACTGTAATGTACTTGATCAGTGTATGGTGTATTTTATACATTTAAAACTCTCTTTTATCCATGAATGGGGGAATGTGGGATACTGTCAAATACGTTTTTGTAATCTGTCCATGCCATATTCAGATTCTTCCCCTTTTTACAGTTCTCCTTTATGACTTTATTTAACAACAAATGATGCTTTGTTCCATATGACTTTGGTTTACTACCATTTTGTTCTGTTGCCATGATTGAGTTTTCTTCTAAATGACTATAAACTCTGTTGGCATTAAGTTCCAGTGTAGAGTTTATATGTCATAGGAAGGCAAGTTATTGGTCCATAGTTTTTGGGATAGCTTGCAGGTTTGCTCTTGAGTAGAAGTTTTGTTTTTCCTGTTGTTAGCCAGATTGATGTCTGTTCTGGATGCGCATGCAAATATTTCCCACTCATGGCTAAATTTTCATTTAAAGCTGTTAATACTTTCAGCCAGAAGTCAGGTACTGCATCTGGGCCTGGAGTTTTCCATTTAGGAGCTTTCACTAACTTAGTTTCAATCTCTCTGGCCATTACTTCATCCATTTCATATCCTGGACATTTGAATTTCTTATTCTTTCTTTTACTTCTTCCATCCATTTAGCATCTTTGTTATGTTCCACAAGATCTTCATAGATATTTCTCGAAAATGCATTTATTTCTTCTTTTTTAGGTGGTGTGCTTCAATTTCCTTTGCCTTGTTTCCCAGGTGTATATCAAAACTTTTTTGGGTCATCAACAAATTGCTTATTTTGTACTTTTCCTTTATGTTTATCTGCCTATCTTCTTTTTCTGCCTGTGCTGATATGTTTAGTTTATTATTTGCAATAGAGCACGAGATATCCTGATCTGTTCTGATGATGTGCATTACTTTTATCACGTCTATCTTTCTGAGTATTTTTGTTAATCTGTTCTGTCTTCTATACTCTTCTAATAGTGACATCTCTTGACTTAATTGCTTTATAGTTTTCTCTCTTTGATACTTCCATGATGGCATTTAATTTTTCTCCTTCCTTTTCCTTACTGACCTGTGTTTTTGGTAAGACTTCTGTTATTAATTTAGCAGCACAATAATATGTCCTATTTACTTCTGTTACATTGCATGAAGCTCTTTGAACGGTCCTAAATACTTTGTTCATTTGTTTTATCGAACTTCCAACTTTTTGGGTTATTTCTTTAATCCATCTTAATATGTCAGTCCACCTCTATTAAATCAAACAATGCTTCTCTTAGATCATTTTCTTTTAAACTGAGGGCAAATACTTTGTTTTCTATTTCCTGTGGGCATTCTGTAGAAAGTCCTGTGTCATATTTTCTTCAGTTTCAACCTGTGTCATCTGTTGTTCTTTCATATGAGAACTCAATGGCCTATCACTCCACAACAGTGGTTGTTTCAGAGTTGCCACAGATTCCAATTCCTTCCCTTGCTTTGCAACTCCAACTGAACTTTTGTGCTGGTTATCTATTGAAGGCTCCAAAGTACTTTCATATGGCCACTAATTGGATGTTTCTCACTCCACTGGTTTCTCTTTAATTTGGGGATCCCTTATACTATCTTGCTGTGATGTTATTAAAGTTATATGTTCTCCACTAAATCCTTCACTTTATGGGTAATTCACAACTTCACTTTCTATTTTTTCAACTTCTCAATTACTAATCCTTTTTTCTACTTTTCTTCTTTGTTTTCTTATTTTTTATATTGTAAAATTTTCCATATCCAGATGCCTTTGCCTGTATTTCCCTTCAGGTATCTTTGGTGCTGATCTTTTTGTATTGATTAGTTTTGCTTTCTCCTTTGCATAAATATTGCACCATGTTTAAATCTCTCATTTCCCATGACCATATTTCTTCTTCAGATGTTTCCTGCTCTTCCTGTTTCTCCTTACTGGGGAGACTCATTGTTCCATCATGCTGTGATATAACCCGTGTTAGACTTTCTACACTATATCCTTCACTTTGCAGATATTCCATAACTTCATCTTCTATTTTTTAACTTCTACTTTACAAATGTTCTGTTCTACATTCCTTTTTGTGATCTTTTTTGTATTATAACATTTTCCATATCTGTTGCCTTTGCCTGTATTTCTCTTTGAATATCTTTGTGGCTGCTTTTTTGTATTGATTCATTTGGCTTTCTCCTTTGCATAAATATTGTACCATATTAGATCTCTCTTCATTTCCCATGTCCATATTTCTTTTTTATATCTTTCAAAAACTCTAGGTTTTGTTCTTCTTATTTTTGCACTTTCCCAGTCACTTTTTGTTCCAAATGTCTCAAGGTTTCTTGGTCTATATAATGAATACAAATTTTTATTTGTAGCTTCTGACAGTATTTCTTATGTAGGCATTTTTCTTTCCTCTAATTTGTCTCTTAACCTTTTTGTATATCTTCTGCTTGGAAATTCTAGGTTTCTTTCATAATAGTGACAATACATAAGTTCTTCCTTATCCTCAATAGTCCACTCTATCGTCTTTATGGCTCTTTTCTTTGGCCTATCAACTTTTGAGATTTTTGTGGACTACTACTTTATTCTACAAGAGGGAATGTGTGCGTGTCTTGAGGATTCTACACTGTTATTTTTTCCAGTCCTGGCACCAGTGTGCCTACCAGGATTGGGCAGTTTTTTTATCCTGTGTTGTGTGCACCAAACTATTTTTTTTTATTTGTTAACCCTCTTCTTTTCATGATATATGCTATATAAAATGCAGTCTATATATCAGTGTCACCTTGGTGAGATTTTGTGAAAAACAGGTTCCACCCCATGAAGGTACTCACCAAGACTTCAGGATGTATTCATTTCCAGGAATACTACTCTTCTTTGCTTGCTGACTTATCATCTCTCCATTTGGACCGCATCATCTCTCCATTTGGACCCCATCTTCTCCCCATTTAGACCCCATCATCTCTCCACGTGGCTCTGTATAGGTGGTCCTATTAACAATGAGCTCTGCTCACAATTGTACATTGCCTTTAAGGTTGCTGACATAGACAAGAATGTATTGTGGTTGTCCTTGGTACAGGAGGTCAAATTTACCTCAAACTTGTCTTTAGTAGACTTTGTCTTCGGAGTTTTCTTTTTTGTTTAGTTTGATGAAAGTGTGTTCATCGTGATGGATGATATGCCTCCTAATTTTTGCCATGATTTTTTTCTCTTCTTTATATAGCTCATTGATGTGATTCTACTGGGGTGGGTTGTTTTTTGAGTTTGTTCGGTACTCCTTCCTGGTGGGTACAGCTGCATTTCTGGAGATATTAACATGTTTGTATAGGGTTTCTGTGAAAAGTTCCATGTAGGCAACAGTGTTCTCAGGTTTATGGTAGGCTTGAAGTTTTGCCAGGTTATCACTTAATAGTAGGAGGTTAGCCTTAGTGCAGTTTTTGAACATTCCAGGGTTACCTGGGGCTTGGGGTTTTATTTTTACTTTAAAAGAGACCATTTGTTGTCCAACCTTATGAGAGAAGACACTACACTACTGGGTGTGTGGTACTCTCTCATATTAGTGAGGACTAGATCCAGTACGCTTGCATCCCTGGTGGTGTACTGACAATTGGGTCTAGGGAGTTTGTATTTACAAACTCCAGGAATCTATGTGCTTGCATGTTTGGTGTTAGATATTATTTACATTTAACAGTGGGGTAATTAAATTTGCCTATGAATATGGTATTGGTTTGGATGATGAGTGTTTCCAATAAGCTTAAATACTTGCTATTGGTTTTCTGGGTTATAGTGGGAAGCCTTTAGCTTGCAAGGAAGGGGTATTTGATTTTGCTTATGGTGATTTGAGCATAGAGAAGCTCAAGTGCATTGTCATGTTTGACCAGCCCTGAGATATATTTATGTTTGATGTATGTAAATCAAGACACCTCCACCTTTTGTCCCCGTTTGTGTAGTAGTTAGTCTAAATGCATGGAAGTCATTATAGCCTTGCACTGCCAGTGTACATTCTACTAGCTTCCACCATATTTCAGTGATTGCACAAAGCTCAGCATTCTCTAGGGTGAAGGAAACTTGTAGGGAGTGAAATTACTTGTTTAGACTCATAACACTGAGTTGTAACACCTTTAAATTTTTCTTGGTTTTGATTTACTTTGTCATAATTACTTTCAGTTTGGCATTTCCTAAAAAAGGCACTATGGGGGAGGACAATATTTTAGCTAATATTTGAAAGCCACCAGAGGAGATGTGCAGACCATCTTTGGTATTGTGGTTTGTTGACTATTTTCTTCTGTGTTGACAAATATAGCACCCCTTAGAATGACAGCTGAAACAATGTCAATTATTAAAGTCAGCCATCTTCTACTCTTATTGTGGCATCATCCTTGAAGGAGGTAAAATGCTGCACAGAGCTAGGCTGAAACTAGCCTCTGACAGATATTCCAATAACTCCATGACGTGTTCTTTATGTAATCCATGGAGGTATATCTTAGGTCATTTAAATCCACTTGGACTATGATTGAGTCATACTAGTACTTGTAGTCCAAAGACCTGAGTGCATGAGTAATGTGGCAGATCCTGGCCCCTGATAAGCAACTGAATGTGGCTTTCTCCTTACTCAGCTTGGTGAGAGGGACATCAGTGTGTCTCACAACAGAGTCTACAATGCCTTGAATTTGGGATTGTATGCTGGCTTGCCTTATGGGCTAAGATGTAGAGGCTCCATAATATGTAGCTGTTTGTGTTGATGTGGGTGTTATTTTGAAACAGTGCATTTGGAATGCAGAGGGTTTTTGTTTAGTGCACTTCATCTAGAAGTTCTTTGAGGTTTTGTAAGGTTACATTTAAGTATCTCATCATTTGTGGGTCTATGCATCTATTTTTATTTGTGTGTTATGGGTGCAGTGTGCGTACTATTGACAACTTGATTGACAATAGGAGTACTTTTATGTGAGAGTTTGCTCCTAGTGACATTGCATAAATACATCTCTATCATACCTTATAAATTTGCTTGGGAATTAGCTGGTAGTCAGCAAACATGAGAATATTCCTGCTTTGCATCAGGATGCTCATATCCACCAAGCTGGTAACAGAGACAATGGAGAAGATCATGTTCATGGCAACAGGCCCTTTTTATTGATTATACAGTTGTGGTGAGAATATAAAGTAATGTCAGGAGTATCGGATTTGCAACTCTGGTGGCACTGCTTGCCTGTAATGTCAGGAGTATCGGATTTGCAAATCTGGTGACACTGCTTGCCCCTGCAGACTAGTACCCTGTGTGCTATTTGGTGTTGGTTAAGCTTCAAGGCTACTTTAACAGGAAAAATGTCAGCTCAAGGTGTCTGTATCAATACAGGCACTGCCTAACACTTCAGGGGAAACTAATAAATAGACCCTGATGATTTATGGATGAAGTACTTAGGGAAATATTCTGAAGTTATGTTAGATAGCAGCTAATAAAGCAGTACTTTCCTTGTCAAGAATGATGAAATGCCTGGCTACTATTAGATCTGGTCTCACCTCAGTGTCATGCTTGTGAGACACAATATCTCTTTGCTTCTTTTCTTAACAGAAGTAAAACAGTAGCACCAATTCCAGATATGATATATCCAGATATACAAAGGCTCTTTGGTGATCATCAGTCTTTTCCCAGATGATGCAGAGGTCTGTAGGCTTGTTGTAGCCATTTCCTGGTAGATGCCTTGAATATCAAACAGACAAATTAGGAAGGTCCCACACAGACACTCACTGCCCAGTCAGAGGCAGTCAGGAATCAATGCTCTCTGCTTCCTCTCTCACTAGGAGCAAAGTATAAGCACAAATTCCAAGCTGGTACCTATGAAGCAGTTATCAGTCTCTTTGATGATGAGCAATCTCTAGGGAATAATGTCCCAATGCTCCTTCGCTCACCAGGAACAAAACAAAAGCACTAATCCCAAGATGACTATTGACAGGCAGAATATGGGCTCTCCAATAACTGGTGGTCTTGGACAAGATGTTGTAGATTTTAAAATTAAGATAGAAAATGGGTTAATAAAGAGTTGCAGTGTGCACTAAACAGTTAGACATGGAAGAGTGGGTAACTCAAGCTTTAGCAATCTAAAGAATGACTATTTTTAAAAAAGCAAGATAGATTGGAACAGGGTGGCACTCAGTATTCTGGATGCTTGGATACTGTGGGATGACAAATATATTTTAATAACTGAATGAGAGTGATTTCATAAAATTATAATTTTGTGCTTGCTGATGATATCCAATAAAAGATGAGAGGGAAGGAAATATGTGGTCAAATGAACATAACGGTGGGCAAAAAGATAGTTGAGTTTAAAAACACAACAGCACCAAGGTGATAGGTTGGGGGAAAATTTTTTTTTTTTGACTCATAAGAGACACAGCTATAGTCTCTTTCCTAAGTTAAATATACAATTGAAAACAGAATACAAGTGAAATACAGTGTAAGGAAAATACCATGCAATATGCATAATAGAAGGCAATAAAGCAATACAAATTGCAAGAAAAAAAAACTTCCATCACAACAATCTATAGCAGAGTCTGAGTGAACTTTTCTAGTAAAGCCTTGAAAGGTTTTATTTTAACCCTTAAATATAAGGTCATTCCACAAGTAAAAGTTTTAATAATAACAATAGTATAATCAGGTACAAAATCCACTTAAGAATGATATTATACCAATAGCAATTTGAATGGATCATAGTGCCGAATGTGATTGCCACTCACTGCTTCTCTCAGCACAAGCAGTTTTGGTCATGGCATATTTACAGGAAGAGAAATGTTGTTTCTATAAGTGCAACGTCTTCTTTATTTCTATTACCATGTGGGCTGTATAGGGATACATCTGGAAATGTTCTGAGCTCCTGTCCGTTGAGAGAGAAAATATATATCACCAAATAAATATAATAGAACATGCTAGCCTGTTACAGTGAAATTACTGTACATTCTTATATGCATCAGGCAGTTTATCAACCCATTTTATTAGTTCTTGATAAATGTTATTAGGAATAATCCCTGGCATTGAGTAGCAGAAGACACTTTTGCTTTTCTACCATTTGGGACTCAATGCAGCTTTAAGCTGAATGTGACTGAAGGGCATTGCACTTCCTCAACATAGGTAGCTTTGGCCATGACATATGTGCACACACCTAAATATAGTTTTACTTGGTGAAATAAGTATGATTTTTGTTTTCACTACATCATAGATGAGTAAAAATATATCTTCATATGTGAGTGATCCAGTCCCAAAATGGAAATCATTTTCTCACACCCGATGGAAACTATGTGAAATGCAACATGTCAGATCAGCTTTTCTTTTGTCAGGGATACCACTGCAGGACAGAAATTAATTTGACTACCACATGTCGTATTTTTTGTATTTCAGTGTCTGGTGCTGTGCTGCTACACCACACCAGTGTGATTATTGCTGTAATTAATAAAGGACATTTGGTCAAGATGCACTATGAATGACAAAACAAATTAATCCTTTTCTAGAGAAATGTATATGATATTCATTTCAAATATAATGATACTTCAGTAATCATATATCCCAGATATGTGCTGCATTTTCTTCCTTGAGGATAAATCATAATTAGTTTTGATTAGGTGGAGCTGATTCTTCACTTATTAGCTCTTCCATAATGGTGTCCCAAACTTCAAGAAATGACCCAACTCTGTATCAGATCATAACTAGGTATTTCACACTTACTTCTAAATCAAAATAAAACAAAGGCAATGCTCTTTAATCTAAGAAATACAATAAGGTAAACATACCTTCCGTATATACTCAGCCAGCAACATTAAAAGTGAAGCAGTTCCACAAACTGGGAGTCATAATCTACAACAAAACTAAAATGTGACCTGCACCTCCATCAAGCCATCAAGAAATACACATGAAAAATGATATTCTCTACAGGGCTAAGCAATATCTCACAGATAATGCCAGAAAATCCATTGCCAGAACAATGTATTTCGATCTCTTCTGTACTCGTCTCCTATTCTTACTAATCTAGGGAAAAATTGAAAAATTAAATTAAAAACATGTTATATCAAAATAGCTAAATTTGCTTAAAGCTCCCCATACAAAGCCTATCACTGCACCACTTTAAGACAGCTAAACTGGCTAGAAATACCCAATTACTTATCCTATTCCAATTAGTCAGGCATACCATCTTATCTATATGCCAGAAAAATGCCCTGCACTCCAAAACATTTTGCAGCAACAGTCTCGTAACAGAGACCTGCATGCTAATAACAAATCCTTCCTAATTACATGCATGATTAAGTCCAGCAGTACATGAGACTCCGTATACTTCAGGTACATCTCGGAATTATGGAATTCCATCCCTCACACTCAGTGACAGACAAATTAATATGTTTCAAAACCCAACTTAAACAGTACCTAAACAACACCTGACTTTCTACATGTTACACTCCCAGATAACGTAACCTGGATAATTATCGCATCTGCATGGTTACTTGTCTCAGAGTATCTTCATCAGACCCTTTATGAAGATAATATTTCTGTCAGTCTCCTCTCCTCCCATCTTGACACTTATAACGCCCTTTCAGCATCTCATTATTTCTCCTTCCTTCACATTCCTGTTATTAACATTTTCAATCTGACAAACCTCCACAGGGATTACTCCTCCTGTATGCTACAGTTTGCTCCTTCTTATTATTTAACTACTCTCTCACATTCATATGCATAATGCATTGTCATACCCATCAGTGTATGACTTACTGCAATTCTTCTGCATAAACTGAATTAATTCTGTGTAAAACAATTGTAAAATATACACTACAATTTCATGAAAGGGTATTTGGTCTTAGCCATACTAAATGCATAATCTATATTTACAATTTGTTGCACAACTTTGAATCCAAGCAACTTTTTTTGTAAATATTAATGCTACGTGAAACAATTCTGTATTCTGTTATAAATGTATGAAAATATACTGATTCTGTGGAGTTTTTCTCCCTGTCCTCCACTGAAAATGGGCTTTCCTGCCCAGTACAACTTTCCTGCTCAACAAAAATAAACAAATAGGTAAAATAAGTATTCCTACAAAAAGTAACACGTCAAACTGTGATAGGGAAATGCCTGTAAATCCATTTTTGGTACTTGTGTATCGTCATCTTCTTTTGGCTTTTCCTGGTTAGGGGTCACCACAGCGGATCACCTGTCTGCTCATGATTGGCAGTGGAGTTTTTTTTACGGTATCGAGTTACCAGCCCGGTGCCCAACCTTCCACAGAAGGCACAAACATACTCATGCCTAGGGCCAATTTAGAGTGTCCAATCCACCTACAGCATGTATTTGGGATGTGGGAGGAAACTGGAGCACCCGGAGGAAACCCACATGATCACAGGGAGGACATGCAGACTCCGCACAGAAGGCACCTCAGCCAGAATCAAACTTTTTGCTGTGAGGCGGCAATGCTAACCGCTGCACCACCGCGGCTGCCGTATTTTTGGTACTTGTATATGAAACATCATATTCCAGTCCTCATTTGAGAGTTCATAAAAAAAAAAGTCTGGCAATTATAGTAGGATAAACATGTATAAAATGTACCCAAGTCTGCTATTTTAAATGTAGGTGTTATTCTTTGTTTACTGTTGACTGTATGATGTTCATAGATTCATAGGATGTTACTAGGCTATTGACCAGAGGGTCTTTATTAGCCAAACCATTAAATCACAGTATAATACTAGATGAGAGATATTGTCTATGCTCAAGATTTTTTTAGCAAGGACTACTCATGTCTAGGAGAGAAGCAGGGGAAATCCCCAGCAAAAAATTGATGGTTTGCCATCTAGTCACCCAGGTTGCATTTAAATAGGGTCGTGGAGGTGCTCTGCTTGACATGGTTTGGAAACCTATTCCAAAGCAGTGAAAACCTCTGAGAGATGTATCTGTCTCTCCTGCAGGTCCTATTATGTCGCAGGCAAGACTGTGGTCCTTGGAAAGGATGAATCTAGTCCCGTTTGACTTATGGATGTGCAGCATTTTCATTAGATTTGGGTCAGAGATAGCCCTGTAAGCCAGACATAAGTCACCTCCAAGTAGTCTATACTCTACTCAGTACAGTGACAGCAACTTCAGTCTGTCCATATATGACATGTGCTGGAGACCCTGACTTTTCTTAAAAATCTCTGAGGTCTCTCAAGTTGCTGCAAGTGTCTGGTACAGTAACAGTACATACCAAAGGGAACATTATATTCAATAATAATTCTGATGAGGTACAAGTACAAGGGAGTTATAACCTCTTTTGCTCTTGAGGCAATGCCTTTGCTAATCTGGTGAACAACATAGAATGCCTTCTCACCACAGTAGACACACGGTGGTCAAAGGTGAGGTCACAGTTAACTTGTGCTCTCAGGCATCTCATTACAGATTTGGTACTTAGGGTATTATTGTTTATTTTATAGTCAGCAGAGATATTGTTTTTACCAAAGGCAATGATGATGCATTTTTTAGCATTTAGTTTAAGACCATGGTTTTGGCACCAATTATTGGTCTGTATAAGCCCCTTTTGAAGAATGCTGACATCACTAGTAGATGCAATGATAGCACCTAATCTGCAATCATCCACAAACTTGGTTAGCCACAGCCCCCTATTTTGGTCTAGACTTGTGAGAAGTATATGCCAAACAACAGGGGCCAGCACTGACCCTTGTGGGACCACGCAGGTGACAGGTCTGATGGTAGAGGTGACGTCTCCCACTTTGACTGAGTGTTGTCAATCTGTGAGTTAATTTGCAACCCACCTGACAACATAGGAGCTGATATTCATCTGGGTTAGTTTGTCAATGATGCCTGAATGTGGCATTGTGTCGAAGGCATTGACCAAGTCAAGAAAGGCTGTGTGCACAGCTTTACCTTCGTCTATGGCTCTGGTCACATTCTCAAAGAAGTCCTCCAGCTTTAGTAGGCACAACTTACCCTTTTTTCTCATAGTTGCTTTTTGAGGATTTTACAAGTTCTCTTATTTGCTTGTTCAGGCTGAGGAGGGTGTTCTTCCAGTTCTTGGTTCTCACTTTTGTATTTTTAGACAGCAGCTTCTTTTGCTTATTGTAAAATCTCTTAATGCTAGATGCCCACCAGGATGGCTTATTTTTTCTTGAGGATCTTGCTTTAATCCTGTCAGTCATGGCTGTGTCTATACAGGGCATCAATATATGCATTGGTATAGCTGTCAATGCTATCCGTAGACACTGGGGCTAGGAAGTCAATTACACCATCCCTTAGGAGGGTATAGTTAGCTTTGGTGAAGTTTTTTGGCCTGACTTCTCTTTTCTGGAGTTTTGGTGTTATTGCTACTTCAAAAGTGACTGATGTATGCTAACATTTAACCATTGTGGGCCCTACACTTGAGACATTGTATGGTCACTAATATTGGTGAGGACCAGGTCTAGAATATTTGAGGCCCTTGAGGGTTGGTGCACTATTTGTTCCAGGGCATTTGAGTTAACACAGTCCATGAACTTTTCTGTGAGTGTGTTTGGACTTGTATAAGTTTGTCAATTAATGGAGGGATAGTTGAAATAACCCATGACTAGGGTGTTAGGTTGTACTTTAATTATCCCAACTAGGTCTAAATAAGCTGTCTGGATTTTTGCTTCATGGAAGAGATCATGACATGAAGAGGGGTATCTTACCCACAGTAATTTGGACTTGGAGTAACTCCATAGAGTTATCTTGCCTAACCAGTCTAGAGGCGTGATTATCTTTAATGAGGATAGATACTCCACCTCCTGTGGTTCTCACAACTCCAATTTGCAGTCTCAAAGTGTGGAATGGTTTGTAGCCTTGCAAGACCAGGGTATTTTCTGCAGTCTTTAACCAGGTTTCTGTGACTGCACAGATGTCAACATCTACCAGAGACAGGAGTGCTTCCAGAGAGTGCACTTTCTGATTTACACTCCCAACATTTAGCCTTGATTTCATTTTGTTTGATATATTCACATCGGAAATTTTGTTTCTGTGACCTTGCCTTAAAAAAGATATTATGGAGGTGGCAAGTGCCTTAGCCAGCAACTGAAAGTCGATTGGTGCCAGGTGAAGACCATATCTGGCAAAGCAGCGTGATCTATCCACCATGTCATCCCAGACTTACAGGAACTGGAGCCTCTTAAAGTGACATCAGAAACTAAGCCAGTTATTGAAGTCAATAATTTTCTGTTTATAATGTGTCATCATCCTAGGCAAGGGTAAAATGCTGCTCAAAGCTAGGGATATACCTGCCTGGGAGACATAGTCATAGAGCTCAATCATGTCTATCTTCATATAGTCCAGGGGTATACAACTCAAGTCATTCACACCAACATGAAATATGATGGAGTCATAACAGCACTTGTTGTTGAGGGACTTGAGTGCATGTGTGATCTGATGAATCCTTACACCAGATGGACAGCAGACCGTAACCTTCTCCTTGTTTAACCTGGTGAGTGGGTCATCTGTATGTCTCACTATAGAGTCACCTGCAACTAAAACTCTGTAATAGATGTGCATTGCCTTAAGGGCTTATTTAATGGGACACTGTTGCTAGTGTCTTTATGTGTATTGGGTGCTTTTGGTGTAGTGTTAGGTGTAGCATGTTTGTGTTTTGGAGGTTTCTGGTGTTTAGGTAGGTTTCTGGACAGTACCTCTGCATATGATGGTCTATGTGTTTGGGTGCATATCATGAGTAAGAATAGTGGTGTGTGAGCTGACAACCTGTTTAGTGTTGCTGTTCTGGGCTTCAGAGAGTATTGATTCCAGATTCTTAGTGTAGGAACATTTCTCACAAATTATGCTTGGGTGATTTAGGAGTAAGGGGTTGTCGCTGTAACATTAGGCAGTTGTTACACTGCCTCAAAAAAAAACATGTCAGGAGAAACAGAGGAAAACTGACAGTCCATAAAGCAAGGTTTGAACTTGGGATCTCTGCAGATAAGGAAAAAAAGATGTGGTATCAGGCAAGGAACTATTTTAACCTATGGGGCATACGGCAGGAGGTCTGCAAAAAAGGGGCTCTTTAGGGTCTGATGTTGATACATAATCAGTAAAATCACTGCTGGGTGGTTCACTGAACAGCAGAGAGCTGTTCACAAACTGCTATGCTAGATAGCAGCCACTTCTAAGTGAAAATATGTCTATTGGCATTTTTTTATCTTTAACCACCAAGAGTTACCCCTTCTGTGTGGTGGCTCATGAAGATGTTCTACTTGCAAACAACAGAAAAAACAGCTAATACAAAGAAACCAATGAAAAGGCAAAAAACGGAGCCCTAAATGAAAATGCTCAAACATAGCCCTGAACCAGTAACCTTCAATTAGATAGTCCTACTGTACGCTCCTGCCACAAGGGTACAGGGAGGGGTTCTCCAAAAAAAAGATGTCCTGATTTTTTTTGTGCTCAATTCTCAAACAGAACAGGATTTAGCTGGTCTGAATCCAGCCTATACAATGACCAACAGAAGTGCCACGGAACAACAGAATAAAAGCAGAATACTTATTTTTCTTAAATTAAACAGAGTAAAAAGCAACACATTTTTTTCTTAAATAAATTATAGCAACAAAATAAAACAGCAGAACTGATCTTTTCTTAAATTAAATAAAAGCTGCAGTTGGTGTGAAATACAGTCAAAGTGCAGCAAATGTAGTAGTAAAATTGAACTTAGCATTCGTAGTTCTCTCCAATAGTTTGGTATGAACCAAGGAGCAGAGGCTAATCGCTTAACTCTTTGGAGCCTTTCTAAGACAATGCCAACCCTTGCAAATGTGGACCTTTAGTATAACACAAGAGCAAAGCAGCTAATACAAAGAAACCAAAGAAAAAGCTCAAACTGTGATGAATCTGCCTTCTATACATATTTTGGCCATATCATACATAGTAACAAACATGTTTTTTCTTGTGAAATATAACACATTTCTTTTTACTTCACAGCAACCGACAACACTGTAAAGACATATTTTGGACAAGTGTTGCATTTCTGTGTACTAAGCGGAAATCATATACCCACCACTAATGTGAACTTAGTATAATGGAACATGCTAAATTACAAAGGCAATGCCATGGCACTGAGATTAGCATTACTGTCTCAGGTGTATCTTTTGTGTATTTACCACACATCTTACTTGTGCCCATGTGGGATCGCAGTAGGTTATCCTGTCTCTTTCTACATCACTAGATGCACTCAGGGTGAATGGGAGATTTTGCAAATTATATTAGTTAAGTGTGCCATTTGAGACTGAGTGTCTGTGCCTAGTACATTTGGTTAGCACCCCATTTATAATGAGTTGTTTTTCCTTGTACTCACTGAGTGTCAAGACAGACTCCAGCTCAAGCTGAAAGAATGAATGCATGAAAGAATGAATGAAGACTGCAGAAAAAAAAAGAAGACTGCTTGCAGCACTAAACTGCAAAATACAACTGCAGTAAAATAATAAAAATAAAGCTGCAGAGACTATTACACTGATATGAGTTTCAAGTATTTTAGTGTGTAGAAACATTAATTAATTAATTAATTGATTAATTAACTCAGTCAGTGCTTTCATTCCTTGCTATTAAAGACATTGTCAGACTGTTTTTTTCAAGATTAAAATGAGGGATATATATACTTATAAATAATAGTATTACCTTTAATGTTATTATATACCTATAAGCTTTCACCACTTTATCTTTTGAAATTTCATTATAAAAGTGTATATCACTCAGTCTAACATCCTTTCATTTTTTTACTAATATTCATGATAACTGCCCATAAAGTTACTTTGTGCAATGTATATGACTTAGATTTTATTTCATTGTGTTTATCTTTGTTGGTGCTTTTCTTCCCTCATTACATTTTCTCTTTTTTATTGTTGTGCATAATGTATAGTGTTAGCTTCTTTCACACACATATAATTCCCATTACAAAGACATGCACCCGGAGTATTTCTCCTTGGGCCTCTGCTGAAAATTGACTTTGGTCCAAGTCAGACTTTCCCGGTTAACAAATGATAAATAAATCAATAAATAAATAACATAATAAATACATAAATTAAAAGCTATCCCTTTTAGGTTCTTAGGTCATAGGTAGGTGCTAGGCATTCAGTCTGCAGATCATTTTAAGTCTGGCCAAAAACCTTATTCAGAATTTCCCTCTAGCCTCAAAGAGGGCACTACAAGATAGGCAGAGTGAGAATTTGAAGCTGTCCATCAAATTATTTTGGTTTACTTTGAAAGTGGCAAGGGTGCTACTCTTCTTGACATGTAGTAGACATTTGTTCCAGACATGAAAGATACATTGTGACAGGAATCATTTATGCCAACATGTGTTTTTATCTGCTGATAAAGATTTAGTTCCTTGAACTAAATATTCATTAGTTCTGCAAAGGAATAGGAGGGCAAATAAGGATGGATCTTTCATGGCACTAAAGGCTAGACATAGATCTCCGTGGAGGAGTCTGTAAGAGAACGAGTCCACAGAGGAGTCTGTTAGAGTTCAAAGAAAGGACCACCAGTCTCATCTGATAATGAAGATAACTAAGATTTTTGAAGCCACTAATCTTTTTAGTTTTCTTTTTAGTTATAAATCTCTGTGGTCTATCATTGTGTTATATTTTTAGATGAATACATGCCAAAAGATGCATTATATTCAGTAGTAGGTCTAATAAGATATGAGTAAAGGGCAATTAAGATGGCATGGGATCTAGTGGAGATGCCTTTGGAAATTAGATGGGCCAGATAAAAGGAAGAACTGCTGTGGAAACATAAGCATTTATCTGCAAGGGTACATAGATCCATTAGAACAGTGTCTGACTGAGGGGCACATGTCCTATATGGTAAATGAAGTCTGAGATAATGGACTCCATAGCATTACATGTGAGGACAGTGAGACTAATGAGTCTGTAAATACCAGGGTCCATGACTGGCCCACACTTGTATAATGGCATTATAATGGGTGTTTTCCAATCTTTGGGAATGTAACTAGTGGTGAGACAGAGATTAAATAGGGGTACAGTACAGCCATATTTGGCATGGATAATTAGGAAAGCTAGTGTGTTATCAGGGCCTATGGATGAAGTATTCTTAGTTTTTGAAAGAAGGAACTTATTCCACAGTAATTAAAATGGGGTGGCTGGGATTGCAGAACATGTAGAATGGCTATAACTGTTGATGTAGAAAATTTGCACTAAATTTGTTTGTGAGGTATTAACTATTTTCTTTGGGTCAGACAGTGTAGCATTGTTTGGACTAGCTCAAACTATTGTTGTGTGTTAAACTTCCTGACATAGTCAAAGAAAGATTTGCAAATATTTTTGGTTTTATTGGCTATTTTATGTTCATGCTATCTTTGAGCTTCCTAATGGTTCTCATAAGCTCTTTGTTAGTTTGCTTAAGTGTATTCTTATAGTAAGAGACCTCCTATAAGCAGTTTCTTTCCCTTGTTATATAAATGCATTTATGTGGGTATTTCATCACAGAGATATACACAAGACTATTATAATTGCTGCAGATAGAGACTACCTTATGAATACAACTATTTAAGTGGGAGTAGAAGTCAGAGGCATAGGTAGCAACTTTAGCAATGAGATCCTTCAGAGGAGGCTTACAGCGGAATTTACTTACTTCAAGTGAATGAGTAATGTTTGCTTCTGATAGGTCCCTAAACACAGAGCTATTTACAAATGGAAGTACTATCAGTTTTAAAATAAACGGTCACTAAATTATGGTCTGATTTAACAAAGCATGATAATACTTACAGAGATTTGCATGAATTGGCCATATCTGTGAGGACTAGATCAAGAATATTGGGACCCCTAGTAGGGTGGTCAAGTATTCGTGAAAGAGTGTAAGAGTTTTGTGATCTCAAAGAAGCACTGGGTATATGACCATTGGCAATGTTAGTTAGACAGTTTATAGATGGACAGTTGAAGCCCCCAGTAGAAAGGTCTTGGGTTTAATGTGAATTTCATCTAATGCATTAAGATAACTATTATACACAGATGGGGACATAGACGGTACTCTATTACTAGCTTTGAAGGGGTAATTTGTTTTGTTTATGGTGATTTTTGACTTCTAGGAGTTCAAATGTGGTTCCTTGGTGAGAGAGGTGCAGGCCACCCTGGCAAAGCAGGAAGGCTTCTCAGCTATCTTACCCCATGCTGACACATACAGGATCCCCTTAGAATGACACCAACTACATAGCCAGTTATTTAAGCCAATTATCTTGTCTTTGAATCTTAACATCCTTTTAGGTGAAAGCAAAATACTACTCAAGACCAGTGTCTTTCCTGCCTCGGATACATGCTTGGCAAGCTCAGTTATATCCTTCTGTATGTCTCTCTAGGCTGAACATCCAAGATTTTTCACTCCACCTGAGCCAATGTCAGATCATAATCATATTTGTCATGATGGAGGAATATAACAGCCCTTATTACATCCTGGATCCCGGTTCCATAAAGACAGCTGTTATCCAGCCTAGTGAACATGGTGCTGCATGCCTTACAATAGAGTCACCTATGACTAAAACATTACCAAGGGTTGATGCAGTCTCAGCAGACCATAATGGCTTGGAGTCTGCAGCCTTTTGACTCTTAGAGTAAGTATCTTAGGTGTGGGTGTGAAAGGTCAAGGTGGGTGGGTTGCTCTTCATTTTGAAGTGTGAGGTTTCTTAGTTTTTATCCTGGGAGACTTAGGCACTGTGTCTTAACAACTTCAGCATATCTTGGTTTAGGGGAAGTGATTTGTGTTGTATGTTTGTATATATTGTGCTTACTGAATATGTTCTGACGTGAGAAGCTAGTTTTGCTAGAGTGCATCTCCACTGAATTTAAATAAGTCACGCGAAGTGCCCACAAAAACTGTGATAATTATTTGTCATACATATATTTCAGCTCTCACAAACAAAGCACTGTGCCTGACAAGTCATATTAATAAGTAGTTTGCTGAGATTATGGGACAGCAGTAGTCACTCATTTTCACATGCATCCTGCCCCCCCCCCCCACACGAGGTTGACGTCTTCTTTATACATCTCATATATTTTGTTGTAATGAAAGTGAAATGAGGCTGTCAAACAAGCGCTCTCCTTTCCATGGCAGACAGTGTCACTCAACATCTAACATTGGTCAAGTAATTGCTATTTTTCAATTACACATACATGCAGCCTACCTTCTAAAGAAGGCCTCTTCATGTGTACACCTATGTTGTTTGAGTGTGATAAAAATGATAGAAGTAACTTACTCAGTAAAGTATTTCAGTTAAGAAACAGGTTTAAAGAATCAGCTAACCTTTGTGGACATTTAACGTTTTAGATAATCAATAATAAACTATTCTTGGTTAAGACAGAGGGAGAACCTGGTTAAAAAAGTGCAAGTTAATCGCTAATTACTAGGCTAGCTTTCTTAACAGGCCATTCTAAACCTAGCAAATTTCCCTCTCAAAGGTGAGAGTCAAACACTGTACCTTGTGTCTTTGAGTCAAACTGTTAATCATTACACCAATCCCCAATCATAAAGATCATAAATGAAATCTTAAAAAGATAACTGTAACAGACAAATCAAGTAACACTAGCAGTAAGTAGTAGGTAAGCCACCAACAAGTAGACACTAAGAAAACTTCATTAGATAAGCACTTTCATTCCAAAATTAAGAACTTCTTCAAAACAGCATTAAACAAACATACACACATTTAAATACACTGGAAAAAAAGTCATGTAATAAAAACAATCAGTAAATACTAGATATAATAAAAGTCTAAGTGATGAATGTAAAAAGATGCAACAATAAAATAACTCATAATAAATCAGTAAAGATATATTTTCTTATATTTAAATAATTAATATGTCTCATAATATTTTAGTTTAAGCAAAGAAGTTATAGAGCATGCCTCATGAAGCCCAGGACTATTCATAGCATCCAGTATTAACTGCCACCTAAGCTCCACTCTGTCCAAGTGTTGACTAATAATACGTCACTGAGGATAAGTTTTGATCAGATGTAAAATTTAAAAAATGAAAACTATGTGTGGCAAACTGCTATATGTTTATATAATGCATTTGTCCTTTTACTGTTTCGGATATCCAAAAGGTGCTTATATAAACATTTTATAAGTTTTACCCACATAAAATGTGGAACAGTAATTACACTGGGCAATATACATGACATTAGATGTAGAACAAGAAAAATGCCTGTGAATCTTAAAAGTTGCATTCCTAATGTTAATAATGTCTGCATTATTTATTAAATAACACTGGGGTCAACTCCCACATTTATGGGTACCCAAAACCAGGTGATCAAAATTATTATTTGATGCACCTTCATTATGTTCCAAATAAAACAATGTATCCTTCCTGTAACCAATATAAGGTCAGTCGCCCAACTTGCCACTCAAATCCCTGTCTGAAAGAAAACATTTCCAATTTTTCTTAATACATTCATTGATAGAAGTACTATCCATTGTAAAGGCAGCACCATTACTAGTAATTACAAATCTCTGGGAATTTAAAATAAGAAGATAAAAACCTGTATTCCTTTTGTAAACTACTTCCTTCTTAATCTCAATCAAAAATTCATGCAGACACCTTCTTTTTCAAAACATCTCTAAAAGTTTCTCACATTATAAGTAAAAGGTATCTGGCAAGGATACCATTCTAGCTAAACACACCAGTTGTTCTTTAACAACTCCATTTTTTCTGAAATCTAGGGTACCACCTGGAATAGTACAAATAGCAATTTGAAAATGTTGGTTTTCGAAAAATTTTAGAAATAAAACATTGATTAACCATGTTCTTCGTAGTCTGAATGTTAAGATTTAAAATGATCTCTTCATGGTGCTTATAGGAAAATTTTAAAAATTCAACTGTATTGTTTATATAATTAAACATTTCCAACTTATTCAACAGATCCACACGCAAAATAAAAATGTCGTCCAAGTATCAAGTGTAAAAAATCCAAGAGGTCACAAATATACTGTTGAAAATAAATTCAATTTCCCATTGACCATTACATAATTAGCAAAACTGGGGGACATGCTGCCTCCATAGCCACTCCAGTAATTTTTTGTATAGCTTACCCTCGGAAAAAATAAAGTTATTCTTAAGAACAATTTCCATCAACAAAGTAAGGGCATTGACTCTATCAGGACCAAATAACCCAGAATTAAATAGTGGTTGTTCAAACCACATCAGTCATGTGTCATATAAGATAACTGAATATAAATTGTGGACATCAATAGTCACACAAATAATGTCAGAATTAAATTAAACCTTACTTAACATTTCTAGAAACTGCCACAAGTCTTTGCAAATATATTTAATACCCTCCGACCTTCTTTTTACTTGATAGTCAATACACCAAGCAATAAAATAGGTCTTGCATCTAGATGCAATAACAATGGGTCTAAAAGGTGGGTTAGTCTCGCTTTTGTGTATCTTTGGTATCCTGAGTAAACCAGCCAAAACTGGCTTATCATTGATCATATAAGAGTAATCCCTTTCATTTATTTGACCTTGCAATAGCATGTCTTCCAGTAGTACATCTGTGTTACAATAGACCACATTCATTTCATTATGGGATACGTCTTGATATGGGTCTACTTCTACTTACCGAAAGGCCAGAATACCGATGACCACAATGCCAAGACGAAAATCACGAATCATGTAAGTATGTACAGTGCAAGTGAATACTTGCCCAAAACAACAGTAACTAACAATGCACCACCTAAAACCTACCTAGGTGGGGGGTTATGTCCCTCACAGCCCAGATGGGGGCTTCACCCCCCCAACTATATATACCAACTCTGGGATCACACTACAGTTGAATAACGGCATAATCCCCCAATGGAGTTGCTCAATACAAGTGTTATTCTAGTTAAGCATCACCCTAATTAGGTCAAAACCTACCCAGTCAAACACATCATGTAAGTCCCTTATTAAATCGAGATCATTGGCTACACTATTTGGGAACTGCCATACATGTAAACCTCTAGGAACTTGTTTCCATTCCATGTTTTTAAGCAGCTAGCTATTCTCTAACTGATGATTTTTATAGTGTAATAAATGTTTCTCGAAAGCTTGAAGTTGGTCTGATGAAGAAGCATACCTGTCAGTAATAAGTGCCACGTTGGCAAGTAAATTATCAAAATTGAAATTGTTTTCTTTCCAGTCTAGTCTACCAACAGAAAAATTATCATGATTGTTAAGGCTGCTTTGCCAATTATTTCTATTAGCTTGTGTAAGAAGTACACAAAGACTGTCCTGGGAAAGAGTGCAATTTCCATTCAAGGCCGTCCATTCTAATGAATATGTAGACAATTGTTAGCTAACTTTTTGAATGAGAATATTTAAAACACTGATAGTACAGGAGCATCCCAGATAGTTGTTGTCCACAATATTAGTAGAATAACCACTAGCAACAGTAGAAGACATGACTGAAATCACAAATGATAACTGTAGTAGACAAACCAAGTAACACTGGCAGTAGTAGGTAAGTCCCCAAAAAGTAGTCACTAAGAAAACCTTATTAGTTAAGCACTTTCATTCCAAAATTGAGAACTTCTTCAGAACAGCATTAAACAAATATACACCCAACTACATACAACTGAAAAAGTCAGGTGATCAAAAACAACCAATAAAATGCTGGCTATAATAAAACTTTTAATGATGAATGTAAAAAGACGCAACAAAAAAAAAATGATAAAAAAGAGTAAAGATAATATGTATATATAGTTTCTTAGATTTGAATAATCATTATGCCTCATGATATTTTAGTCTAAGCAAAGAATTTATAGAACATGCCTCGTTAAACCCAGGACTATTCATAGCAGCCAGTATTAACAGCCACCTAAGCTCCGCTCTGTCCATGTGCTCACTAATAATATGTCCCTGAAGATCAGCATTGATCTGTTGTAAAATCAAAAAATAAAACTATGTGTGGCAAATTCTGCTATATGCTTATATAATGAATTAGCCCCTTTACTCTTTTTAATATCTAGAAAGTACTTATATAAATATTTTCTAAATTTTCTTTTAGTTTTATCCACATAAAATGTGGAACAGTAATTACACTGGGCAATATACATGACATTAGATGTAAAACAAAAAAAAATTCCCTTGAATCTTAAAAGTTGTATTCCTAATGTCAATACTGTTCACACTATTTATTAAATAACACTGGAGACAACTTCCACATTTATGGGTACCCAGAACTAGGTGACCAGAATTATTATTTGATGTGCCTCCATTATGTTCCAAATAAAACTTAAAGGATATGTCCTTCCTGTAAGCAATATAAGATCTGTCCCCCATCTAGACACTCAAATTCCAGTCTGAAAGAAAAAGTTTAATTTTTTCTTAATACATTCATGACTAGAACTGTGCTATCCATTGTAAAGGTAGCAATAAAGTACTTCTTTTCTCCACCATTATCATTAATAACAGGTCTACTCCCAAAAGCACCATTATTAGAAATTACAGATCTCCGGGAATTTAAAATAGGAAGATAAAAACCTGTATTCCTTTTGTAAAACATTTCCTTCTTAATTTCATTTGAAAATTCATGTAGATACCCTCTTTTACGAAACATCTCTAAATGTTTCTCACATTATAAGCAAAAGGTATCTGGCAAGGATACCATTCTAGCTAAACACATCAGCTGTTGTTTAAAAACTGCTCTTTTTCTGAAATCTAAGGTGATAGCTGGAATAGTGCAAATAGGAATTTGAAAATGTAGGTTTTCAAAAAATATTAGAAATAAAACATTGATTAACCATATCCTTAATAAAACGAATGTTCGGATATGAAATTATCTCTTCATGGTGCTTATAGGAAAATTAAAAAAAATCAACTGTATTGTTTATCTAATTAAAAACATTTCCAACTTATCCAATGTATCCACTCATAAAATACAAATATTGTCCAAGTATCTAGTGTAAAAAATACAAAAATTCACAAATGCACTGTTAAAAATAGATTCAGATTCTCACTGAGCCATTACATAGTAATTAAAACTGAGGGCACATGCTCCCCCCATTGGCACTACAGTAATTTGTTTGTACAGCTGAACCTTGAAAAAGATAAAGTTAGAACAATTTCCATCAACTTCATAATGGCATTGACTCTATCAGGACTAAATATCTCAGAATTAAATAGTGGTTGTTCAAACCACATCAGTCCTGTGTCATATGAGATAACTGAATATAAACTTTGGACATTAATAGTCACAAAAGTAATCTCAGAATTAAACTGAACATTGTTTATCATTTCTAGAAACTGCCATGAGTCTTTGCAAATATATTTAATGCCCTCCTACCTTCTTTTTACTTGATAGTCAATGCACCAAACAATAAAATATGTCTTAGATCTAAACCCATCAACAATGGGGTCTAAAAGGTGGTTTACTCTCATTTTTGTGTATCTTTGGTATCCCAAATAAACCAGACAAAACTTGCTTATCATTGATCGTATAAGAGTAATCCCTTTCTGTTTATTTGAGCTTGCAATAGCATGTCTTTCAGTAGTAAGTGTATATTACGACAGGCCACATTAATTTCATTACGGTATACCTCCTGATACAGATTATCCTTTAGTGAAGCATTAATGTGGTTGTTATAATCTGTTGTATTCATTACCACAAGTCCACCCCCCTTCTCTGGCAGCATAAATCTGATATTATGGCTATTAATTAAGTATTTAAATAAGTCAATCTTATGTGCAGTTCAATTAGAAATGCTGCCAGCCTTACTTTTTTGAAGACTATCCCATATTTCAAATTCACAAGCTTTTTCAAAGAGTTGGACATGATAATTGAGGGGCGGAAAAAAAAAAAACAACTTGATCTACTCAAGAATTCAGGCCTGTTCACATCCTCTGTGTTGTTAAACAAAAGACTCAAGTTTAACTTGCAGGTGAATAGTTTCAGATCGCAGAGTATATTTGTGATGTTAGCCCGTCTAGCGGGCAAAAACAACAGACCCTTAGATAAAATGTCTGCATGTTCCACAATGAGATTCTTAGAAGAAAAGTTCTAGATTTTAAAGTCAGCACCAGTGTTAAAAATGACAGTAACAAGATCCTTCAATAAGTGATAGTTGGAATTGTTGTCATTCTGAATCAGTTCCTCTGATAACCATTTGTCTTCTTTAGACGAATTCCCTCCTTCAAATAGTGGTCACTGACATTCTGTTGTTGCCAAGAATGAGAATGCTGATACCATTTCCGAAAGTATTCAAACCTCCTTATTTCCTTTGCTCCTAAAGGGACAGGTGACTCCCGATGTGCATTGGAACCTGCATCTTCCTGTTGTAAAGAAGGCTGACCTTGACTGGTGTAGTCATCCTTCTTTCTCTTAAGCATGGCCAATTTGCATTGTAAAATCCTATTACAATTATTATCCACCGATTTTAAAATATTATTAAAGCTTGCGGTACAAGATTCAAAATTCAAGTCAGAATGTATCGACCCATTAAGCTCGTCTAATTGACCCAACTGTTGCTCAATATGAATGTTATTGTATTTAATCATCAACTTAATTAGGTCAAAACCTGCCCAGTCAAACACTTAATGTAAGTCCTTTATAAAAATCAGAATTATTGACGGCAACATTTGGCAACTGCTAAACATAAAAGCACAAAAAAGACGAGTAAAACTTGTAAAAAAATAAAGCACGAAGCCCAGCTCACAGGAACAGACTACACTTTAATATGAGTGCGTTCGTCGGTGTAAAACCATCTGACTTCTTCAGATTAACTGAACATAAAACATCATTTCCTCTTATACAAAAAAATCAGTCACATGAACCCTAAATAATACATTTTTTAAAAAGTTTGCATTCAAGTGAAGTAAAATAAAAACCGCTACATCATCACAATGCCTTCTTCAATACAATCAGGAATGTTTGTGCAGCATAAGATAAATTAAATGCGGTATGCAAGTTGACCATAGCCTGTTCATGTACACAAACCCTATGAAATAACACTTATTTGAGAATGTCTTAAAATATGAAAATCTGCCTTTAATTTTAATAAGCTAGAAATAGAGGCCATATCATTAAAGCCAGGTGGATGTGTGGCATCACATCTCAGTTGACACACTAGTTCCTTGTATTCAAGGAACAATGGGCTAGGTCCCCCCTTGCCCTGGTTCACTACTTGTTCCAATGCAATAAATTTAAAGTAGTGGTTGGGAAATTCATGGATATGTTTTGTTAAGGCATTATTCATGATGCCTTTTCGTATGTCATATAGGTGTTGATAAATACGTTTATTAAAGGAGTTAATGGTCTTCCCTATATAAAAAAATTTTGCATTGCTGGCAAATAGCAACATAAACCAAGCTCTTGCTTAAACAATTAAAACACTGTTGTAAAGTCACTTTACCATACCCTTTGATGTAAAATCTATTATTTTCCAAAATATAGGGACATTGGACACAATGTCCAGATTTTTTCATGTGTTTTTTTGTTTTAACAACATCCCCTCTTTCCAACAGGTGTTTTTATGCTCAGGTCTTTTTTATATATTATCAAAGGTTTTTCCCCTACTTTTTTGAGGTTTTTTTTCCTCATTGCTGAAGATTATCCCGTTGTTCATAACCACCTCTCTAATGCTTTCAAAACAAGGGTTATATGATAATATCATAGCATTGGTAAAGGGTTTAACCACATTTCCAGTGTTTTCCCTTTTCACTAGTGTTGTTCTCATTTCCAAAGGTGCTGCATTCAATAGGGGATAGAAATGCCTGTTTTGTCTCTTTATAGTGACTTCATCTAACACAGGTTCTATAAAATGACGAGGGTATCCTCTGTTTAACAACATACTTTTTTAAGATTTC